>NC_063195.1:4132443-4274943 GCF_017589495.1 Alosa alosa | reverse complement strand
GCCAACTCCAAAACAAATTGAATCAGACCAATCGGTTGCAATCTCCGCAAGGAATCTGGTCAGCAACAACTGTTTAGGTGGCGGTTTCTTCTGCTGAAATTCTTGGCTAAATTAGAAAACTTCTTCAGTGTCAGGGCCAGTGAGGCCAGGTAAGGGACTGTGGAACCAAAAGCAGACTCCGAGGCTGATAGAAGGTTATTTAGGTTTTAATGTCGAAGAACACAAAAATAGGCAGCCAGGCAAAACCACTTGGTAGGCAGACTCAACTTAGTAGGCGAAAAAAAGCACAGGCAGCAGTACAGGCAGGGCACAAGCAGATCTCCAGAGTGGCAAAAACAGGCAGAGTTCGGTGCACAGGTAGGCCACAGGTAGTTAAGCAAAGAGGCTAGGCAAGTCTCACGTGTCAGAACAGGCAGAGGTCAGTTACAAAAAAGCAAAAAAGTCAAGCAAAGGTCTCCAAAAGGTTCAGGCAAAATCACAAAATCCAAAAACAGTCCTTGGTCAAAAAAACAGTAAATCCAGCAGAACATGAGACAAGCGCAAGAATCCACACTGAAAGACCGCGACGATCTGGCAAAGAGTTTTCCACATGGCATGCTTAAAAGCCATGGCTGGCGAGGAGAGTGGCAGCAGATGTAGCAGAGCAAGCACTGGTGATTGGGCGCCCCTCCGTTGTCAGTCAACCTTGAAAGCCAAGGCAGAAGAAAAGCCGGACCCGGAGCAGCAAAGGCATCTCAAGTCACAGGCTAGGAAGCGAGGCTGGACCCGACAGCAAAAGGCATCTCAAGTCACAGGCTGGAAGCGGGGCTTCTGGACCCGAGGCAAAAAGGCATCTCAAGTCACAGGCTAGGAAGCGTAAGGATTCGCGTGTAACTATGGATCTGTGAGACCGGGATCTAAAAAAGGAATGATCACCTTCGTTCTGCCTATCACGAGACCATGTGTCCAACAAAGTCATGCCCATGACCTCCGAGAAAGCAAAGCGACTTCGAGCTTGTAAATGGCGGAGTGCTCCCGGTTCAGTCTCTCTACCTTCAGCCTCCAGGATGGTCCGGCGACAAGGATAGTGACTGTCATCCCTGGGTCTCACAGATCCATAGTTACATGCGTAACTTACGATCTGTTCCGACCTCACTCTGACCGTCACTACGGTCTAAAAAAGGATGACACATACCAAAAAAGTCGCTGAGGAGCTCTAAGCTAACCATTAAAACCTGGCACCGGACAGGACATGAGGGCAGCGTCGCCAGGAGCTGGAAGCAGTGGCGTCCACCTTATAAAACCTGGTAAAAGTGCAAGAAAGCCCATGAAGCCGCTGCACAGAGATATCGCTGCTGGTACCCCCCTTGGGTAGCCCAAGGCAGTAGCCATACTCCTGGTGGAGTGAGCCCTTGTTGCCGAAGGACCGGCATGCCCAGAGCCGGTAGGCATGGGGAAATAACCTCAACCAGCCAATCGACAGCAGCTGTTTGGAAAGCAGTAGTCCCTCCTTGGCCCATAACAGACAAAATGTGTTCCCTCCTCAGCGACTGCTTCGGGCCAGATAAGCTCTCAAAGCCCTGACTGGGCACAGAGTGAGCAACTTGTTGCGCTCTGCCTGTGAGGCAGCAGGCGGCTGGAGGTGGATCAGCTCCAGAACCTGGTTGATAGACTGCTGACTTAGAACCTTAGGCAGGAAGGCTGGATTAGGCCAAAGTGACCGCGCCAGTGCCCCTGCCTGCCACCTCAGGCAGTCTTCGCTGACAGAGGATGGGCACAGCTCCCCGCGCGCCTGGCCGAACAAAGAGCCAGGAGAAAGCTAGTTTTCAGAGACAAAAGATTGCAGATCTGCATCTAAAATGGGCTCATCTGGGGCCTTCAGTAAGTGACATTAAAACAGTGGGCAAATCCCAGTTTGGTGCCATAAAGTCACGAACTGGGCCATAACCCGGCGGGCCTTTTAAAACTGACCAATCAGTGGATGCCTACCCAAGGGCCTGTTATCCAGCACCCTGGTGAAAGGCTGAAATGGCGAGGCATAAACTTTCACAGTACTGACCCGCCTTGCCTTGATCCAAATAGGACTGCAAGAAGCATAAAACTTGTGGCACAGGGCAAACCCGCTGGCTCAAGACCCAAGCTGGCACACCAATCCGAAAAAGATCCTCCACCTGAGTGCATAGCAAGCTCTAGTAGAAGGAGCCTGGCGTTGTTCAGAGTCTCCTGCACAGACTCAGCTAGCTGTTTAATAGCCGGACTCTGCAGGGCCAAACCCACAGGCGCCAGGGCACCTGGGATTCCGGATGCCAGATCTGCCCGTCTGCTTGTGACAGAAGATCCACCCGGCAGGGTAACTGCCATGGCTGACCCTGCAGGAGCGGAGAAGGTCTGGGAACCAGGCCTGCCCGGCCACCGTGGAGCAACCAGCAGAACTCCCTGATCCTCCGCAGGACCTGAGGTACAAGAGGGGATGGAGGAAAAAGCGTACAACAAGCCTGTCGGCCAGTCTTGTGACAGATCATCAGGCCCAAACTGCCTCCCTGTCCCACGAGAGAGTACCACTCTGGGTTCAATCTCCATTCCCGGGAGTGGCCCGGTCCTGGAGAGAATGTCGGGCCGCCCTGTTCTCCACGCTTGGAGCGTGTACTGCCCTCACTGAAGCCAGGCGGCCATGCCCATGACAGCAACTCCTCCGCCACCTGGAGGCACCGCCAGGACCTCGTGCCGTCTTGGTGATTGACATGATACACGCCCGAGGTGCTGTCTGACCTCACCAGAACATGTTGGCCGCCAACCCTGGCAGGAACCTCTGCAGGGCCGAGATGGATGGCCTTCAGCTCGGGGCGTTGATGTGCTCTGGCGTCAGGAGGGAGGCCACCGGCCCCTGGCTGACAGCCCTTCTCAGACAGCTCACCAGCCTGTCAGAGAAAGCGTCTGTCGAGATGACTTGCCTCTTGTGAGAAGGCCCCAGTGGAACACCCTGGAGTAAGAACCTCCTGTCCCTCCAAGGGCCTTGGGGCTCAGATGCAAGCAGGAGACACCCGCCTTCCCATGCCTGTGCGTCTCTCGGGTGGAGCTGAAAGGCATTGAACCAACACTGCAGGGGCGTGCCTTCAGCAGGCCCAATGGCAGTACCGCAGCTGCAGCGACCATTAAGCCCAACAGCCTCTGGACTTTGTGGGCGGTGACCAGTCTGCCCAGCCAGCCTGTCAGAGCCTCGGTCAAGCTGTCTGCCCTCCGTGGAGTGAGGGGCCCGTCATGCTGACCGAGTGAGGGAGGACACCAAGGAAATCCGCCTGCTGGCGGGGGTTCAAGTTGCTATTTTTCCAGTTGACCGTGAAACCCAGGGCCTGGATATGGGTCAGAACCATGTCGGTGTCGTGCACCACCTGCACCTGAGATGGGGCACAAATTAACCAGTCGTCCAGATGCGGTGGGATCTTTAGGGCCCTGGACCTGCAGGGGGCTAGTCGCGGCTGCCACCCACAGCGATGTAAAAATTCTGGGGGGCCAGTGAAAGGCCAAATGGGAGGACCTGAAACTGGAACACCCTGCCTTGGAAGGCGGGAAGAAGGACCTGTGTGCTGGGCAGATAGGGGCGTGGAAGTCTGGCGTCTTTTAGATCCAGAGGCGTAAACCACTCCCCTTCCTGGATGGAACGAATCACTATTCCAACGTGGACCATTTTGAATGGCAGCACCTTGAGGTACTGGTCGAGGACCGGCCGGTAACCGTCTTTTGGGCACAATAAAATATTTGGAATAAAACCCAGTGTGCGTCTGCGTGCAGCGGTACTTCTGAGATGGCCCCTTTCAGAAGCAACTCCTGGACCTCCTTGAAAGCCGCGAATTTAAAGGGGTCTTTCACAGGCGTCATCTTGACCCCTGAAAAACGTAAGGGGGCGCCCGTCGAAACTGTAGGCGGTAACCGTGAGTCACCGTAGCCACAACCCAAGAGTCTGGCACAATCCCTTCCCAGGAGGTCCTGGACAGCTGGGAAGGGCAATCGGCTGAGGCAGCCCGGATCCCTAGGCAGGACCGCCACCGCGGCCTGCACCTCTGCCTGCATCCCGGCGAGGTCTTCACTGTCCTCTGGGCCAGGGAGTTGGGGCTGAGCTCTGGTCTGGTGCACGAAAGCGCCGGTCCCGTGGGGCAGCATAGTTGATACTTACCTGTGGTGTTTGGGCGGGAGCGAGAGCCATGCTGTGGCACACCACGCTGACCAGTTTCTCTAGAAGCGCCAGCCTGTTCCCTCTGTCCAGCACCCCTGGGAGTCTGGATGGAACACATGCCCAGGCACCACGGGGGAGACCTAACAGGTCTGTCCTGATGGCATCAGAGAGAGAGGTTTGGGCAAGCCACACCTGTCTACGGCACAGCACCACAGAGGCCATAGCACTCCCCACATCACGCATCAGCTGGGAGTGGGCTGACAGTGCGGCATCCACCAGGGCCCTTGCATCATGGTCCTCCAGGCTCATCGTTTTTCGCAGAGCCGCCAGAGTGATAGCCAGAGCGTTGCCCATACGGGCTGCCCGTGCTGATGCGTCAAAGCAGTGACTGATGAGACAGTCCGTCTTGGCACACTGCTTACGCGGGCAGCGTGGATTGGGAGATGCATTGGCAAGCCCCAGGGAAGTCCAGGCGGCGATGGACTGCTCGACCGGTGGCATATCCCCCAGCCCTGAGTCGGCCGGATAGGCAGCCTTTGCCAGCTGACGGCAACCTGGATTGAATTGGGGGCGCTGTAGGGACTTACCCCATGCCGTCCGCAGCACCTTCGTGTAATCCTCTGCCACGGGTATACAGGGTGGTGGGCTGCTGTGAGAGACGCCTTCCCAGACACCCCCAAGGGAAGCCATGTCTGGCATAGGGGCCTGAAGACCCAGGATCTTGGAGGCACTCAACACCCGTGACATCAAGGAGCCGACGGGGACCTCCCGGCACCGTGGATTCATCCGTTGGCTCCACCATGTCTGAATGTAGCTCATCCAGGAGGCCGTCCCGCTTACGTCATCAATGCGTAGAGCGAGGGGCATGGAGGCGACAGCACATCCACATCACCCAGATCAACATCCGCACCATGGCTCTCAGGCCTGGATGGGGAGAGACCTTCCTGGCCAGGGGGCAGAGAGGGGATGGCGTGCCCTGGAGACCCTCCAGCCTGTCCATCCTCCTCAGAGCCTGGAGAGCTGAGAGAATCTGAAGCGACTCCGTGCCATTACCCTCGGTCCCGCGGCAGCTGGAGCCGGCTTAGCAGGTCCAGGGACCTCCACCTGATCATGCCTGGAAGGGGACTCATGCTGCCGTTTGCGCTTGTGTGTATGCTTACGGCCATGCCTATGAGAGTGGGATGGTCGGTCGGGTGGCGGCCGCCTGTCCCGTCCCGCGCCGCGTGGCCACATGCCTGGTCAGCCCGGCGGAGCCGTTCCTCCCCTAGGAAGGTCACAGGCTGCGCTGCAGGGGCTGTCGACATCCTCCAGGAGGTGGGCGCCCCAAGGCAAGCGGGACACTCTCTATGCCCGTCATTGGGGGCCATCGTTGCCCCTACAGACTCTGCAGTAGTGTGCGCCATAGCCTACCACAGAAAAACACAATGCAATACAACACAATACAATACAATAAGGCACTTACCTTGGCCGTACAGCGCACTGGGTCTGCAAGCAGCAGCCCGTAAAGAGATACAGCAGTGGTGTAATACAGTACACTGGTGGCCTGAAGCAGCGTCGGACGGGACAAGCAGCAGGCTCACACTGGCCCAGCTAGCTGCGGACAGCAGCGGCGGGTACACAACAGATACACAAAGAAGGCGGCCACCAGTGTCGCGAGCGCGCAGCGCCCGGCGTACACCAGTGGACAACTGGAGAAAAGACACACAGCAGCCCGCACCTCGTGCAAGACTGCACCTAGCGAACACAAACAGCTAAACTTACTTTTTGCAAGTAGCCTAGCACACAACAACAAAGCTAACAAGAAGCACACAGTAACATTAAGCGCCCTGGCGGCCGAGCACATCCGTGCTGATCAGGCCCACACAGGTTCCGGCTGCCAGAGCAGTAAACAGAAATAATAGCGGTTGTGCACGCCCGGTCTGTGAAGCGCACCCAGCAGGCTCACGCCAAGCCCAACTAGCCGCGAACAGCCAGATAAGGTACACAGTAGTTAACAAACAACAACCGGAAACCTGGCACACACAAAAAAGAAAATAACACTGAAGCGGCCGCCCGCGGCAGTCGTGAGCATGGCAGCAGGCTCACACTAGCCCCTCCGCCCGTGCGGTATGGGGTGAACTCAGGAAAGGCGTCAACAAGTTAAACAAAGTTAAACAAAGTTTCCTGAAAAAAACACAGGTTACTGCCACAGTCAAGCAAGAAAGCAGTGAAAGTAAGTACTCACGTATCACAGGTCTCAGATGAAGCGATCAAGGTGAGAGACTGAACCGGGGAGCAATCTCCGCTATTTACAAGCTCGAGTCGTTCTGCTTCCGGAGGTCATGGGCATGACTTTGTTGACATATGGTCTCGGTGATAGGCAGAACGAAGGTGATCATTCCTTTTTTAGACCGTAGTGACGGTCAGAGTGAGGTCGAAACAGATCAAGCCTTCTGGACCGGCGTGTGACATTCAGAATAATTACAAGTGGATAGTCTATTTATGATGACTTCTTGAAGAGGTCAAAAGCCAAAACACAAAGTTAACAGACCAAAGAAAACGGAAACTTTCCTGTTCTCACATACAGCAAGCGACTGAACGAGGAGGAAAAACTTCAATTTTTTTATCCAAACTTTAATGTGCAGCCTACACATTTGACCTATTTCAATGAGTGCAGGGTTTTCCACAGAAAATTGGTTAGTCAAGATGGTAGGGTGGGGTTTGCGGGGGTGGGGGTGGGGGTTATTGTTTGTGCGATACACTAAAGACTTCACCATACAAACTACTATACAAACATTTACAAATAAGAACAGTGAATTAATGTGTGCAATTTTAACAAACAGTAGCCTATACAAATTATACAACACTGAAGTGCAAAAGAAAGTGCAAAACAACATTTTCAAAATGTGCAAAGGTGATCAGTCACTGCTTATGGCTGAGCTAACATCTAGCATTGCTACAGGCATCCTCCTTGGTTTTAAAAAGAACAATTCAAGGGCCCTTTGATAATTGCACTCTTTTACAAGTGCGGATCATTTATGCTTTCATGCAGGCTGTCAGACTGTTGCCCTGCAGCCTGTTCCACAAGTCTGTCTTGATCTACGTATACACAGAGAGTGAAATGAAGTTCAGATTATTTTATACTAGTAAGATTTACAAATTTCAATTAGAATGTCTGGCGAGCGATGATAGATAGTGTGATATATGTCTCTCATTGAATGTTTAGTATACCTTACATACATGTAGTGAAATCTAATTACCATCCTCTTACTCTGAGCCTTGTGCCATCTGAAACCCCTATGTTGGAATGTTTTGACTTAGGAAAGCTAAGGTAACCCTGTGTCACCGAACTAGGGGTGACCCTCAGGATGAGGGGTGGTAAACATTTCTTATCTCTGTAAAAAAAACAGATGGTTAGGTGATCACTGGTGGGTGACAACCGTGGGTGTGTGTTAAGGGTATAAGAGTCGGCTTCACTCAGATGGGTGGGCTTGTTACTTTGACATTTCATGTGGGTAACATGCTCCCGGCGTCGTGAATAAAGCTGCAGTCTCACACCAGTTCATTTTGACCACACGATGACATTCAACCACCAGATAAATAAGTAAATCATACATAATTAAAAATACATAAGTAAATTTAGGTTACCGCAGGCCTAGCCTACTTGGCTACGCAATAAGTTTTCCATTACAGCAGTGCACGTTCAATGACTGAAAGCGACTGCCTGTCTTGCAATAACACAGCGGGTGGAAATCCCGACACTCTAATTTCATCTCCATACAATAAATTAATTTATGAGTACATTTAGTGACCATACACCAACAGAGTTTTCTATGAATATCTTGAGAACTGTAGGGCCTAGGATGACCAAATTTTTGCGTATGTTTGCCTCCAGGGGTCATGTTCACCCATTCCATATGCACACATGTGCATAAACAGATACACACGCACACATACATTCATAGTAATTATACGTATGACATACTCACACAGTAGACATATGTACACATGCATGCACATGCACACACACAGGCACATACACAGGTACACACACAAGCACATGCACGCACACACAAAACACACACACATAAACATAAACATGTACACGCACACATGTACACAACAAGAATTTCTCAGAATTATGTTCTCAGAATAATTAACAGGCAAGATGGGGGTGGGGTTGTATAAAATGTATTTTACATGTGAAATCTATGAACTAATCATGTTTTGGTACTTGTTGTCTAGCAGATACCAGTGAGAATTGAGTGTGCATAATGCAATTCAGTGAGACAGTTAGTGTTCGGTTCTTTAAGATTACGTCAGCTGCTGAGGGTTCCTCTTATAGGGCTCTATTTTGCACTCTAGCGCAATTGACTTTGGAAGTCTTTTGGAAGTCCTGAGTTTCGCTTAAATAAGCTTATTATGTGCTGTTAACCAGCAACCATAGACAGTAAAAGAAAGCAGCAAGTAGCCTTGGCTACAATTTCTGTAGTTGTTGCGTCCATTCATTGTTATTCTCAATCCTGCTCAAACAAAAGTTGTGCGTGCATTAAGTTGATGATAACGTGTTTACAAACTCTACTTTACATAAAATATTGTAAATAGCCTATTGTCATGCAGTTAATGGGATACTATAGTGAGGTAGATTTACATTAGCAAAAATATCACCAATGCCATTCAAATAACCACGGGAGGAGAAGCTCTGACAGATCTGATTCAGTGAGATTGATCCCAAAAACATTCGTGAGAGTGATCCCAAAACATCGGAAAGTGACATTTCTGTGACATTTCATATTATATTTTGTCAAGAGGAAAAATCAATAGCAAACTGTTCCCAACTGACTATAGGCTGTGAACGCTCCTGGCTGCGCCTGGCAAATCCGCCATCATAATAGCAATCCGCTATGGAACAAGCGTGCCTGTTGTTAAAGGGAATGTGAGATGACGCTCTGATTGGTTTATTGCACGTTACGCCCAAACCACACCCATGATTAATGTAGCTACTTCAGACCACCCCATTTTAGATTTACGTCGGGCGCAACAGTCATTAACTCGCCGGTAAAATAGAAACAGCGCCCAAGATCCGCCCACACAAATTCAATTGCGTTAAAGTGCACGACAGAGCCCATAGAGTTAATCAGCATGACTTTTTTGTGGAAAAAATGTGCTGGACTGGGCGGCGGTCATAGATAGATAGATAGATAGATAGATAGATAGATAGATAGATTTATTGATCCCTAGGGGAAATTCTCATATTTTGTACCGCTCTGCGGTACATCTAGTTTTTTATGCATTCTGCAAAGAAGGAAGATTGGCGTTGGTCATGGTTTGGAATGAGAGGAGAAAACAGTAGCCTAGAGTAACATAGTGGATATCGCTCATATAACTAGGCTATGCATTTTCTTTTTGACAACGTAGTTAAGGTGGCAGGCGTGTGTTACTAACGTGGTCGCCTTAGCTGCAAAATGCTGCGGGAAACCGTGGATAGATAAGAGGTTGTGTTTGTGGTGAAATTAGAAAATACATATTTTAGTCATTTGTTTACCCTCTCTCCATTCTATTTCTCAAAATGGATTTCTGGACTGGACTCATTTTGACATGGAACGCCCCATTTTTAATTGTTTTACCCTGTGTGTTTTTATGTTTTCTTTTTTAATTATGATCTTTGCTTTTTAAACTATTCTTTGACTATTTCCCTCCTATGCTTTTATTTGCTATTCCAGTTTGCTTTTTTTTAGGAAAAGCACATTGACTGACCACTGTGTATGAAATGTGCTATATAGATAAACTTGACTGGACTAGGACTGTTGGTGTGTAATGTATATGTGTGTATCACAGACACACACAAACTGGGTGAGAGGGTTGAGTTAATGCGTTCTACACTCACCCTGCACTGGTCCGTGTTGATATGTTGAGCTTGTTTAAGGGATCATCCAATGCATCATCCATGTCCTTGTTCTTCTCCATGGTCACACAGTTGGGTAAGTGCAGACTCTGGTCAGAGTATCTTACTGTGTTCTTCCAGCCTCCTCTAAACTCATTCTGGTTTTGTGAGAACAGAACAGCAGACAGGAAACGTTACATGCTGGAAATGCACAAATAATCAGCACACAAAAAGCAATGACTGTATAACCAACTGACCATTTTGTTTATTCATTAGAGAGTGCTAGTTCAGTAGATGTTTTTGTAGAGAACACAAAACATTACATATCCATAGTGCACAGTCAAATAAACAACACAAACACATAACACATACACTTGCAAGGTTTTGTCTTTTGATAATAGGCATAAAAGGCACAGCAACATTTCCTTTGTGGCCGACGGATGCAAATTGCGTCTGAATTCACACCCCTTCTCCTCTGTTAAATTTCTTGCGGAGTATTCGTCACACAGATATCACACTCATATCACATGAGCTTTCCATATTAGAGGTAGTTGCTGTGATAAATAGAATGTACATGAATTTCCATTCTTCACACATTTTTCAGTCAGTTAAACCCAACACAGGGATTTTTATTTGTTTATTTGTTTGTTTATTTATGTCTTCATGTCTTAGCTAGGTTAGCCTGGCTAACGTCAATCTCATTGAGATGGGGTCTTTCTTTCTCTCTCACACACACATTCTCCTCTTTTACTTAATCTTTTTCTCCTTCACTTTTACACCCCTTACCCCCCCCCCTGTGTGTGTGTGTGTGTGTGTGTGTGTGTGTGTGTGTGTGTGCTGTGTGTGCGCGCTTTGCATTCATTTTCTCGTATTTAAAACGGATGAAGATGAAGAAGAAGAAGAAGAAGAAGAAGAAGAAGAAGAAGAAGAAGAAGAAGAGAAGAAGGAGAAGAAGAAGAAGAAGAAGGAGAAGAAGAAGAAGAAGAAGAAGAAGAAGAGAAGAAGAAGAAGAAGAAGAAGAAGAAGAAGAAGAAGAAGAAGAAGAAGGAGAAGAAGAAGAAGAATTCTCTTCTCTGGCAGCGAAACCTTCTTCTATTTCTGTGAGCTTTTTTTTTTGGCAGTTTGCAAACGGAGTGCATTAGCACCATCTGCTGGACTGAGGTGTAATGGCAAGTGTACCCTGTAGCCTCGTTCTGGCCATAACACCTTCATGGTTCTGGCTGCTGGGTGAATAAGGCGAATTGGACTAACACGAGTTCAAGTTCAAGTTCAATTTATTTCTTTGTCTTCTTCATGGGCAATTTGATTGCAGACAGGATCACATACCACACAACAATAGACACAACACACTACAATACAGACAGTAATAATTTAGTTGCGATAAATAGGTCTGACGATGCCTAAAAAAAAAAGATAAGTCAGTAAAACCAAGATAAAACATTAAATAAGTTAGATATAAGAGAAGGAAGTGAATACGGGGTGTCACTAAATGGACAAATCTATATTTTCCTGTTGTGTGCATTCGGTGCTTGGATAGAAAAGGGGATGAGGGAATTTTTGTACCTCTGTTTAAAAGCAATAGGAGTTTTAAAACCCAAGCCAGATGACAGCAGCACGTATTCAGAATACAGGGGATGGCCTGTGTCTTGATATATTTGTATCGCTTTGTTGAACACCTGCTTATTAAAATATTTGGTGAGACTAACAAACTTCACTCCCACTATCTTACTGGCCACATTCACCATCTTGGAAAGTGCATTTTTGTCTCCGATGGTGACATTTCCATACCAGCAGATAATGGAGAATGTGAGGATTGACTCAATAAAAGCTTTGTAAAACAATGCCATCAATGCTTTGTTGAGTCTTTGTTGCCCTCTGTTGCACACCGAGGTGGTGTTCAGGTCAAATTTAAGCCGGTCATCAATCAAGGTGCCTAGGTACTTGTAAGATGATACAATTTCAACATCTTGGGCCGTTAATGACCCTGTGCTTTGGAGCAGGGGGAAGGCGTCTGAAATCTATGGACATGTCCTTGGTTTTGCTGATGTTCAGATGCAAAAAAGCATCTTCACACCATGTCACAAATTCATTAATAACAGGGCCATGCTCATTCTCATGGGAATTCAAGAGACTGACAATTACAGAGTCATCTGCAAATTTTAGAATGTGCCTGTTGTCATGCAGGCTGCGGCAGTCATTGGTGTACAGTAAGTACAACAGGGGGGAGAGGACACACCCCTGAGGTGAGCCTGTGGATGATGTTAGGCCACTGGACAGCACTTTATTTACCCTCACTCTCTGAACTCTCTGCGTGAGGAAATCAAGCAGCCAACCAGTCAGACTTGGGTCAAGACTAAAGTTGTTCAGTAGTTTCTCAATCAGTAGGTGGGGTTGGATGGTGTTAAATGCCGAGGAGAAATCTACAAAGAGCAACCTTGCATGATTCCCACTTTCCTCCAGGTGTTTATAGAGAAGATTTAGTAGAGTGATGGTAGCATCATGCACCCCCCACACAGGGATGTTTACTTGTTTATGTGTTTGTTTGTTTATGTCTTAATGTCTGTACTAGGTTGCATCATGCACCCCCCACACAGGGATGTTTACTTGTTTATGTGTTTGTTTGTTTATGTCTTAATGTCTGTACTAGGTTGCGGGAGCTGGCAAGTCACGCTGCTCCATCTAGTATCTGTTTGTTTGGCTTGTTTGTCTGCAAAGCACTTTATGCTCTTCGCTTGAAAAAGTGCTACATTGGGACTTCCCGTGACATCGACCGAGGTAGCAGCCTGATCCTTTAGCTACTAGAGGAGAACTTAAAAAAAATGCACACCAATGATTCATGACAAGAGAGCTACAATATTCTATAAACCAGCAACTTGCTGCAACAAACATTCTAAAAATTATGGATTCAAACTAGTGTTGCACGGTGCACCAATACTACAAAAGTATCGCAATACCCTGAAATTAAAATGTCACAATGCCTAATTTTATTAGTATCGATACTTTTCAGAATGACCGTGTTCTTTTGAAGCCATGCTTCTAGCGCCTCCTCCCCTTGCCTGTGGCTGTGCGTCTTTTCTCCTCACACGTATGTGGATTCGTGCCATAAACATTAATAGCATTCACATATCCTTATGCACTATGTGCAACTTTTATTCACTAGACTAAAACCGTGAGACTGAAGGCTAATTACTCTCACATATTTCTTAAAGTGACAGGCTCTCAATTACACCTACACATCACCGATGTTCACTCAGTTAGACCTACTAGTGTTAATTTTGTCACCTATTTTTAATTTAGTCTTAGTCTTAGTCTTGTGACGAAATGTCCTTTTTAGTCTTTGTCATATTTAGTCATTCAAATATCATTTTTGTTAGTCAAGTTTTAGTCGACTAAAAGTCTCGTCATTTTAGTCTAGTTTTAGTCATAAGAAAACTAAAGGTATCTTAGTCTTAGTCAGTTTTAGTCAACACATTTTAGTCTTTTTTTAAAACAAATTATTTCTGATTACCATTTCAGTCAAATAGTGTTTCACACATCTCAATTTTCAACAATATTGTGTGTCCACAGGGCTACTCGTCTGTTATAATTACTCATTCTGATTTTTTGTCAGTCAGTATGTTTACATGCACAGGTAAGTCGAGCTACAGTTATAGCTCGGCTGGGATTTGACCATAGACAGTAAAAGATTTGACTGGACCACTGTCATATTCGTAGACCAGTGTTTCTCAAAGTGTGGTCCGGGAATCACTGGTGGTCCGCAAGCTATCTCAAGTGGTCCGTGAGCAGACGTGGTAAAATATAATATAGATGAGTTGTTTGCAATATTGAACCAACTTGTATGTAAAAACAGTTCTGCAACACTGTCTATGTAAGATATGCCAGTTTAAATCATACAGTATGAATCCACAATAATAAAAAGTGCAAAGACAATAAGCAAGGTGGTTCAGTGAGTAGGCCTATAGTGTAGACTAATTATAGGCTACTGTTGAAGAAGTAGGCCTAGGTCTAATCTTTTTTTTTTTTTTTTTAGCTAGGGTTAGTTAAGTGGTCCTGAAACTGAAAAAGTTTGAGAAACACTGTCGTAGACCAAAGTATTAATGTTTTACTCCGCCTAAGCTAGATGGCGATATGCGTAAACACAACACATTCCCCAAACAGACTCTCCATCTTAGCCATAGCTAACTTGCTAGCGAACTTTCCATATTAGCTTACTTGCTAGCAAACTTTGCATCATCAGTCTAACTAGTTAAATAGTTGACATTACATGATGAACATTTTCGTATGGACATTCTGGTGGATGTTAATTTGTATGAGAGAAGCTTCAACTTCTGGGTATGTAGCATTGTGGCATAAAGCTTAGGTAGTTAGTTGGTAACTCTGGCAGAAATCTCCAGTGTTCTTGTTCCATGTAGTTTCGTGTTGCAGCCACAGGGTTGCAGCAACAGCACGTAGACTAGCCTACAGGAAAGCTGTTGCGTATGAACTCATTCGGAATATTTTGAAAACGTAACAGCTAGATATTTGTCTTCTCATTTTGTAGACGAAAATGAAGAGAGATTTTATCTTAGTTCTTATTTCATGCAAAACATTTTAGTCTCGTTTTTTTTTAGTCAACAATAATTCATCTTAAGATAGTCTTAGTCAGTGTTTCAGGACATTACTGCCGTCTCGTCATCGTCTCGTCTTAGTCATGAAAAAAAAGGTCGTTGACGAACATATTTCCTCTCGTCTCGTCTGACGAAATTAACACTAAGACCTACACACCACAGATATGCCTAACTGTAATAGTTTAGAGATCAATATGAAGTATTCAAATTGCTAAATATGTTTACTAGTAATTATGCAGATCATAAAATACTATACATTATTAACTAGATGCACTTTATATGAATTTCAAAATTAAATATTACATAAGCCATCATTTTCTGTGTGTGTGTGTGTGCCATAGCCACAGCCCTCCATGCTGCTTTGTCCCACCTGAGCAGCAGGGGAGCTATGCTCAGCTGCTTTTCATAGATTTTAGCTCGGTTTTTAACACCATCCTGCCCCACAGACTGGTGGACAAGCTATCAGGCCTCGGACTACCACACTCCACCTGCCTTTAGATTAAGGACTTTCTGACAGACCGCACTCAGAGTACGAGTAGGCCACCACACCTACACTGCCCTTAGCCTCAGCACTGGCTCCCCCCAGGGATATGTGCTGAGCCCCCTGCTCTACACCCTCTATACCCACGACTGCACCCCCACTCACCTCAGCAATACCTTGGTCAAATTTGCAGATGGCACAATTCAGTCAACTGTTAAAGTTCATTTTACGGTTTGTGAAGGGTGCAGTCCAGTACTTTATTTGGTGAACGCAGGTGCCAATTATATCCTTTGCTTCCTTTGGTCAACAATTCACATTAGTTGTTGTCTATCACCACTAGTGCATAGGCTAAACGCTCCAAGGGGGATGAGGTGGAGCGTTTGGTGGGGTGTTGTGAGGCCAACAACTTGATCCTTAATACAGCTAAGACCAAGGAGCTGGTCTTTTTGTGGATTACAGGAAGAAAAAGACAGACATCCAGCCACTGGTGATAAAGGGGGACTGTGTGGAGAGGGTCACAGACCAGAGTCCTGCACGGGTTTTTAGACCCGCCCCCGCCCGCACCCGAGAAGTTCAGCACCAGATCCGACCCGTCACCTGTGGTGATATTAAAATTAAATCCGCACCCGCCCGGACCCGTTAATAGTTTGCCCGTTGCCCGACCCGTGCCCGCGATAAATCGCACACAAGCTAAAATCATTCAAATGAATGTGCTTTATTTTTTCTCTCGCACAATTGAAGCACGTAAAGGGCGACCTTTTTTTTTTTTTTACATTTTGCGTCAGGGATAAACCTTATAATAACGACACACAGCCCAAACCTTGCTGCATCAGAACATTATTCTACATAAAATGGACCTGTTAATGAAACAAAGAGAACAAGAAAAAACAACCTGAGCTGCCACTAGCCAACTTTACCTTGACTTCCTCCATTAGCCTACTCTCTTGCGCTCCAACTACGAGACGGTTATATTGTTTAATGTTTTCACACATAGATGCATCAAACAAATAATTCAAAAGTCGCAGTAGGCCTACTGATGTGAAGGGTCAAGTGTCGTATTGTTGACTAAAACACATATTTGCGATGTGGTAATGGTAATTTAGATTTACAAATATTTCACATATTTTGCAATGATGTTTTATTTCTAGGCTATACTGTTTTGGTTCTCATCGTATCCGCCCGCAAGGAGTTCTTTTCCCGCCCCGCACATTTTAGGGACGTCATCATTTACCCGTTTTAGCAACTTTTGCGGATACCCGACCCGTTGCAGGACTCTGTCACAGACTTCCGCTTCTTGGGAGTCAACATCATGGAGGACCTGACCTGGGGCATCAACACCACTGGGCTAGTGAAGAAGGCCCAGCAGAGACTTTACTTCCTGAGAGTTCTCAGGAAGGACAACATCCCTCAAAAGCTGCTGGTGTCATTCTATCGCTGCTCAATTGAGAGTACAGTGGGCATTGCTTCGATTTGGCCAGCTTCCCTCGCGGTCCGCACGTGGGATCACGCAACTTTAATTTGTATTTTTCCAGTGACGCTGCAACGACGCTGCAACAACCCAAAGAACTGGCAGATGTCCCTTGTCAGCAGGGTGTCTTGTAAAAAGAAATGGAGCCTGGAAAACCCTACACCAGGGGTCGGCAACCCGCGGCTACGGAACGTCAGCGACCACAGCTTGCGAGCGCGAACACAAGCGGGCTGAAATGGGAAAGTTTCCATCCGAAGACTGATTCTGAAAACGCGAAATGAACTGCCCGTTATATATCGCACACTGCAACGAGTTAGTATTGCTGTGTTAACCCTATTCCCTATTCCAGAAATCTTTCTCACATATGAAAAATATAAAGACAAACCTGCACTCACGTTTAAGGGCAATTCCGCACAAAACTGTCACATTCATAACGCCAACACAATGCCATGGTAGGCTATTTAGTTGGTGTTATGGATATATGACATAGTTGCCCTTAAAGGAACACGCCACCCAATGTCAGTAGTAATATATGTTCTTACCTTAACTTTCACGAGTTGAGTCATACCTCTCCCGTGTCGGTACGTGTAGGCCTACTCAAACGCTCTGGTGCGCGGCGCGACTGTGTTAGCATGTTGCTATGCTAGCGGGCTCAGACATAGCCAGACGTAGAAGTAATCAAAAACATCCACGTTTTCCCGACTTAAATACAGTTGCACGAGTAGTTGATAAAAATGTCTACGGTCACACAACATGAAACGTGGCGATTTTCCAAGCGAATAAACAGAAGAACTACAATGTGTGGCGCAATAGCACTGGGAGTACTTCGACCTAGCGTAGTAATATTAATTAACACCTAATTGTAGATCCTATCCACCACAGCGTTTAGAATCCATGCTTGATCGACCCCTCAGCCCCCCACCCTCCCTCTGAGCGAGAGAGAGGCACACACACTAGAGATGCGCTGATGGGCTATTATTTCAACCATAACTGCATCGCAAAAAACTTATCATCCATCAGCCATCCATCAGCACCAAAGTTGTTTGACCAATTTTCAAAACCGCACCCGCCCACCATCCGCTGGTTGTTTTAATGTAGGCTAGGCTATATGGGTGATGCAGCGCTGCTGACGTGAGGCTAGAAAGCCCTTGCCTGTTCTAGACTGATCCAATGCAGCAAATATATTAAAAGGCTAAAGTCGTACATTGGCTATGTTGTAGCCTATCCCCAGAATACCAGCAGCAAACTCAGTCTCTGTCTCGCAAAACAGTCTCCAAATAAAACACACATCGGCCTGTTGCCTATTCTGCCAGCTTGTGACAATATATCGTCCAAAATGCTTGATTGCATTGCATTCTCCACATTTTTAGCTACATTTTCATGTACCACATCAGCATTTTTGTTCAGTGAATCTTTTGTAAATTGCTTTACAATAGCGTCGGGCTCTTGTCAGCAGCCTTTTTATGATAGTATGAAGTATTTTTTGTATAGGCTACTATCTTAATCTTGGGATATGGGGAGGGAAGTGGCAGTGTTTTTGCGCGTCTGTAGAAGTCAGCTAAATATGAATGTAATTCTGCGGCATAAAGCAGATGTATTTGTTTATTGTACAGAAAAATAAAAATGACATGTCAAGCAGTCAATGGACTACATTAATTTACGAAACCAAAACATGGGTCATATTGTAGTTGTCTAAGCCTCTATTGCGTAGCCTGTTAAATGTCGCTAGATAGCCTAGTATTAAATCACCAACAACATTGTTTTCTGCAGAAGCCTACCCAAGGTTACATATTAATTCTGAACAGTTATTTCTCTACTAGCTCAATTATCACACAAGACACTGTTTTTAATTTGCGTAGTTGCATTACCCCCAACACTGACAATAACGTAGACAGCAAATTAAGATATTTTTTCATACATCTTAACATTCTACACACCATGTTTAGAGGAGAACAAACAAAAGGAACAACACATTCAAATCCTAGAGGTCAACAGAATCTTCAAATGAAATCTACTAGCCCTTACTTGCAGCTTTTGCTTATAAGCAATCAATGAGAAAAAATAATTTCCACTCTACTGTACATCCATATTAATTCCAACTCAACAACAAAATAAATAATTGACTTACATCTCTGTAACTCAAGACACCTGAACTTTGGCAGCCATTTTAGAACTGTGTACCAGTTACTGATTTACAGTCTTGTTCCTACATTTCTCTCACTATTATTATGCCCTTTGGACTCTCTGGGTAAATACACTTAACATACACTTACACCAGAGAAACTACATGATCAGCCCAGGTGATCTGGATTCAGTATGAGTATAGGTATACTGTATATACTCTTTTGATCCTGTGAGGGAAATTTGGTCTCTGCATTTGTCCCAATCCGTGAATTAGTGAAAACACACTCAGCACACAGTAAACACACAGTGAGGTGAAGCACACACCAATCCCGACACAGTGAGCTGCCTGCTACAGTGGCGCTTGGGGAGCAGTGAGGTGTTTGGTGCCTTGCTTCAAAGCGCTAACTAGTAGGCCACGACCCTCCTCTCCTCTGCTGCTACCAGATAAACTCCCACAGACACACAGCACTGACCTCAGCACAGTATGAGTCACCATGCTGATCTGGAGTCAGCCCTCCTTTCCTTTGCTGCTACAAAATAAACTCCCACGTACACACGGCACTAATTCTGCAATCTCTTACTTGGTCCCAAAAAGTGATGGAATTCTATGTTTGGAGTCGACATGAGGAAAGACTAGTTCCAGTATAGGGGTCACATGACACGGAAACAGGCAGGAAATCGGAAACATTCAACCCTTTTATTTATTTAGGTCAAACAGCAATAAAGATTTCTCTCCCTGACTAAGTACAGAAAGGATTTAGCTGTTTGGTAAAGTATGTATATTGTGGCCTACAAAGAAGACATCAGACTCCACTTCCTACATACACATACATCTACCTTGACAATCTCCAAACCAACAAGTCCACACGCTTTTGTTTAGAGAACTGATTAAATCCCATTTATCAAATCAATGATACATTCATCATTTTTGTTTTACATTTCCAACCTCAAAATCATTTCTATTTAACAAAATAATTTAACACACTTACCATGCAATCTTTTAACTACCAAAGACAAGCAACTGGACTGGTGTTGGAGTGTGGAGTGAACAGTGTCTTCCTGTGGCAACATGTCATAAAATGTTTTACAGTTTAGATAACACATCAGAACTAAAGTCCATCCCTCAGCCCTGAGCTCATTTCCTTAAAGAAACAGTAATATGGTGTTCTGTGTATGGTGAGGGTGCAGACATTTTTTAGGGGCCATTTATTACATGTTTCCACCCACTAACAGAAACACCAAACCCAGCAATCCACACAGGCACCACTGATCTGTGTTAAAAGGGTCTCAGAGAGGGAATGTCACACAAGGCTCTTCTTGAGTCAGTCTCTCACCACCCATGTCATCATGTAATGTATTGTTCTTGTAAAAATTGTACATTTATACAAATATGGTGAGTGACATTTATTGACAGTGACTACACATTAACAGTCTAGATCAGGGGTGCCTAATTTAGGATCCATGGGCCAAACGTCCTAACATGTATGTTAAAGACTGTGGGAATTCCTGTCCCAACAGCTTTTTAAAGGAACACGCCACCCAAAATCAGTAGTAATATATGTTCTTACCTTAACTTTCACGAGTTGAGTCGTACCTCTCCCGCGTCGGTATGTGCACTCAAACGCTCTGGCGCGCGGCGCGAATGTGTTAGCATGTTGCTATGCTAGCGGGCTCTGCCGTGGCCGTAGAGAGAGTAGGATGGCATTAATCAAACACATCCACGTTTTCCCGACTTAAATACAGTTGCACAAGTAGCTGATTAAAAATGTTTGGTCATACAACATGAAACGTGACGATTTTCCAAGCGAATAAACAGGAGAACTACAATGTCTGGCGCAATAGCACTTGGGAGTACTTCGACCTAGGTAGTAATATTAACTAGAAATGCAATTCCAAGGAATTACCAGTGCATGAAAATGCTAAAGTTGTGATGTAAAATATCATGTATAGTTAAAACAGATAATACAGAGATGGTTACTACGGTGATGCTAGGATAGACATGGTGGTTGCATAGCTTAATAAAAGTTGATAGTTTAAAAGTAGACTGTTTAAAAGCTGAATGTAGATAGTTTAAAAGTTGTTGATAGACAGTAGATAGTTTAAAAGTTGTTGATAGACAGCTAGTTTAATAGATAGTTTAATGATAGTTTAAAAGTAGACCGTTTAAAAGTTGAAGGTAAATAGTTTAAAAGTTGTTGACAGACTGGAAGTGGAATGAATGTTGATATTCAAATAGTTTAATGGCTGTGTATAGGTAGATATTTGACGATAACTGAAAGTTGGAATGGCTCTAATGATTTTTAACTATGCTAACCATGCTACTTAGCTAATGTTTTATAGCAGTGCTAGCAATGCTAACCTGCTAACCATGCTACTTAGCTAACGTTTTCTAGCAGTTTAATGAATGTTGATATTCAAATAGTTTAATGGTGATAACTGAAAGTTGGAATGGCTCTAATGTTTACTAGCAGTTATGCTAAGATTTTTAATTCTGCTAACCATGCTACTTAGCTAATGTTTTATAGTAGTGCTAGCAATGCTAACATGCTAACCATGCTACTTAGCTAACTTAACTAACATTTTCTAGCAGTTTTGCTAAACATGCTAACTAGGCTAGTAATGCTAACATGCTAACTATATTAACCATGTGACTTAGCTAACCAAGCTAACTAATTAGCATGCTAACAATGCTAGCATGCTAACTATGTTAACCATGTTACTTCGCTAACTTAGCTAATCATTTTTAGCAGTTATGCTAACTATGCTAACTAGCATGCTAACATGCTAGCATGCTAACTATGTTTAACCATGTTACTTAGCTAACCGAGCTAATCATTTTTAGCAGTTTTTTAAAAATGCTAATCCAAGATGCAGCATGCTAACTATGCTAACCATGTTACTTAGCTAACTTAGCTAATCATTTTTAGCAGTTATGCTAACTATGCTAACTAACAAGTTAACATGCTAGCATGCTAACTATGCTAACCATGTTACTTTAGCTAACCTAGCTAATCATTTTTAGCAGTTTTGCTAAAAATGCTATCTAACATGCTAACATGCTAACTATGCTAACCATGTGACTTAGCTAACCTAGCTAATCATTTTTAGCAGTTTTGTTAAAAATGTTAGCAATGTTAACATGCTAACTTTGCTAACCATGCTAACTAGCTACAGTGGGTAGGAGTCATAGGTTGATGAAAAGTGTTGACATAGTTGATGACAAGTTAAAAGTTGTTGATAGACAGCTAGTGAATGTATATAGTTTAAAAGTTGAATGTAGATAGTTTAAAAGTTGTTGATAGACAGCTAGTTTAATAGATAGATAGTTTAATGATAGTTTAAAAGTAGACCGTTTAAAAGTTGAATGTAAAAAGTTCAGTAGTTTAATGGGTTACATTGTTTAACAGTGGATTATTGTAGTGAGGACTTTTATTTTGAAACAGTTTTGGGCAGAGGAAACAGTTGAATAGGATGTGTAGTCTTAATTGACCCAGATTGTATGCTTAAAGCCTGAGGCTGCAGGTGGCTGAACACCTGCCATAGGATTCTAATTGCTTAATGGTCGTATTATGATGTCACAATCGGCAATGTTAAGTCTATGGGGATTTTTAAAAAGTTTTTTCTTTAATAGTTTAAAAAGTAAAGAAAAAGTTTCAAAGTTGAAAAGTCATACCAACCCGATCTGTTTGAAGACCTACGTTACAAAGTTTGAATGAAGTTTCTAAGTTAAACTGTTCAAGAGAAATAGCGTACGGAAAAAGTGGTAAGCGGAATAATAATAATAAGAAGAAGTTGCCTAGAACAGTACAGTGCATTTTCATGCACTGTAATTAACACCTAATTGTAGATCCTATCCACCACAGAGTTTAGAATCCATGCTTGATCGACCCCTCAGCCTCCCCCTCCCCTCTGAGCGAGAGAGAGGCACACACACTAGAGATGCGCTGATGGGCTATTATTTCAACCATAACTGCATAGCAAAACTTAATCCATCCATCAGCAAAGTTTTTTGACCAATTTTCAAAACCGCACCCGCCCGCCATCTGCTGTGTTTATAATGTATATGGGATGTTTTTAATGTAGCCTATATGGGATGCGGCGCTGCTGACGTGAGGCTAGAAAGCTCTTGCCTGTTCTTTCTAGAAAGACTGATCCAATGCAGCAAATATATTAAAAGGCTAAAGTCCTACATTGGCTATGTTGTAGCCTATATCCCCAGAATATCAGCAGCAAACTCAGTCTCTGTCTCGCAAAACAATTTACAAAAGATTCACTGAACACTCATCATAGGCTTCATCACATGATGGTAATAATATGTCAACTATTTCGAGTGAATATCACATAGTAGTATCTGCCTCTAGAAAACCCTCACTATGCTAACCATTAATGCATATCACATAGTAGTGTAAATGGCGTCACTGTCAGGACCAAAGAAGGGACTGAGAGTGGTCGAAGAAATCGTGAAGCTTCCGCGTGCTGTTGGAAATATGACAATTGATTATAGAACCCTTGTTAACCTAATTAATCTGACTCTGCTAAGTATTGAAAGGTTTTAGTTCAAGTAATATTACTATCCATGGTAGGCTGATGTAGGCCTACCCACAATACTGGTTATAAGAATGCCTTCTATCACAATTTTCATTTAGACTCGTTTTCCCCAAGGATAGTGCACAAAGGCCCTCAGCTGCAATTAATTTGGAGGACACAAGTAATGATCCTAGTGTGAAAGTGGGTCAGAGTCTATAGTGCTGACCTGGATCACTATGCTCATCTGAAAATAAAAACACCAAAGCTACAGAGGGTTCAGGATGTACTAAGGTTTTGTCTGTCTAACTCCAGACTACTATTAATATCAGTGATCCATCCCAGTACAATACAATGGTCAGTTCTGGTAGCATGCCATTTCCACCTGATTAGCCCCTCACGGCACGTAAACTAATCCCAGCCGTTCCTTGTGGCACCAGAACATGGAGGATATCTAAAAATGCAAAGAAAGCTATGCAGGTCAGAGCTTACAATTTATTTGTCAGGTATAAGTAACTCATCAATACATTTTAGAAAGGACATCTAAATGAATAATGTGAAATTAGAAAACAGGTTAAAGGAACATTTAGGAAACCATCTAAAACAATCAGAGAATGAACATACCAGCTCAGAGGGATGATGACTACACACAAAATGGTAAAATTGCTGACTGCTTTGAATTAACATTTAACACGTGTCATTTAAATGTGCTGGTGAAATAGTTATTATTACTCTATTGTTTATTTACCCCTATTCACCCATACACGCCATCAACTCTGTGGCGCAGTCGCGTTAAGGCGGCTGATGACAGCCACCGGTGCGCATCAATTAACAGTCACCTGTCCAAGAGTTTGAATCTGGGTTGAGGTTTTGACAGCAATATTCACATCGTTATTTCGATTTTGGGAACCCAAAAAGTCCCCTCGGGGAGTTTCCATAGGGCATTTTACAAAAGCGCATCAATGTATGCTATTATTCGCCCGGTGCACACAGCAATGTCCTATTAGTACCCGTCTGGTACAAATATCAATGCATGCTATTCATACCCCGGTGCACACAGCAATGTGTTTTATTAGTACCTCGTCTGGTACAAATATTAGTGTATGCTATTTGCACCCCTGTGCATTTAATCTGGCATATTGATCACACAAGCAACATGTTTTTTTTTGTTGTTACATAACAGAGTGTGAATAGCTCAGCTGTGTAATAGACACTCTGAATAAGGTATGCTGTTTGCATCAATGTACAGTTAGAAGTGGAGGCTATTCGTACCCTGGTGTTTATAGTACTGCATGCTATTTACACCCTGGTGAATGAACTAGCTAATTGTTGCAATCAAAACTTCCGTTTGAGAACCGATTTCTTGTTCAAATTCGGCGCCTTCTCTCAGGCGTTGGTACACATGCACACTCACTCTGCCAAAATGCATTACACAGGAATTGAACCCGGGTCTCCCACATGTCAGCCCTTGCCTGTGACCACTGCACTATCTACTTCCACAAGGAGTTGAGGTTTGCAGGTAAACTTATAGTTTATAGGCCTGAACGTCATATTCACAAAATTTCTGTTAGCTAACAAACTGACGGTTGGATGTGTTCACTGAACAAAAATGTTTTTGTTGTTATGTAACAGGGTGTGAATAGCCTAGTTATGTGGCCAAGGCTATTCGTACCAGGGGTACGAATAGACACTCCGAAATCCGAAACATTCAACCCTTTTATTTATTTAGGTCAAACAGCAATAAAGATTTCTCTCCCTGACTAAGTACAGAAAGGATTTAGCTGTTTGGGAAAGTATGCATATTGTGGCCTACAAAGACGACATCAGACTCCACTTCCTACATACACATACATCTACCTTGACAATCTCCAAACCAACAAGTCCACACGCTTTTGTTTAGAGAATTGATTAAATCCCATTTATCAAATCAATGATACATTCATCATTTTTGTTTTACATTTCCTACCTCAAAATCATTTCTATTTAACAAAATAATTTAACACACTTACCATGCAATCTTTTAATTAACCGCCAACGACAGCAACTGGACTGGTTTGCAAGTGAACAGTGTGTTCCTGTGGCAACGTGTCATAAAAGGTTTTACAGTTTAGATAACACATCAGAACTAAAGTCCATCCTTCAACCGTGAGCTCATTTCCTTAAAGAAACAGTAATATGGTGTTCTGTGTCTGGTGAGGGTGCAGACATTGTTTAGGGGCCATTTATTATATGTTTTTCTTTACGCAAGTATACTTGGCCTAGAAACCTGATTTACATCTGTTCTACGGTAGTTAAAAATGCCTATATAATAATCCCCAATAATAAGCCCCTGGGTCACTTCAGCACGTTCTTAATAATATAAAAAGGGCGGCTTTTCGAACAGAATGACACCAAAAAAAAATGATACTCAAAGGATGGTGAGACATAAAACTGGCCAAAATCCAGTTTAAGGACAAGTTGGAAGATCAGCTGAAGAATGGCAATGCTTACTGTGCTTGTAGAGGGATTAAGGCTATGGTGGGAATGAGTGATAAGAAAAAAGGGGTGGTTACATCTGACAAACCTGACTCTTGGTGGAATCAGTTTTCAGAATCAGTCAGCATACAGAAAGGAAGTTGCTACACTGGAGACCTGGTGCAAAAATAACAACCTTAAGCTGAACGGTTCTGTTACAAGTCTACTCATGCCCTGTCTTTTTGTAGTCTGTCCTGTCCCTTTAAATGCCCTACTTTCAGTAGTAACTGCACTTTATGTATAGCTATAATGTGTGCGCACCAAATGTATCCTGACTCAAATGTCTTTTATATATTAGCACCACTTGATCCATGGTGAAACATTGTTTTGTCTCACTATATACATTGTATATAGTTGAAATGACAATAAAACCCACTTGACTTGATGTGTTTGTGTGTGTGTGTGTTTGTGTGTGATAGTGTATGCATGTGCCTATGTGTGTGTGTGTGTGTGTGTGTTGTGAGGGGAAAATTACAAAGATGAACTTTAACCTTGTGTTGTTTTGATTTGATACTTGTGTTTCAGTAAGATCTTACACTTTTGAATGGACTCTTCTGTTAAATCTTAATCTAGTTTGTAATGTTCCTTATGATTGATACTTCTAGTGCAGTGTCAGTTCATTCTTTCGTTGGAAAATAACCTAGTTCTTTTTATTTGATACTTCTGTTTCAGAATGTCTGGTAGTTAGCCTACTACCCACCCCTGGTGCTGAGTTATGTTAAGGTTTTGTGAGCATGAGCGGCTTGGCTTATGCACAAATCCCCTCAAGACCTCTATACCCGAGACCAAGACAAGACCGAGACCAAATATAGTCGAATCCGAGACAAGACCAAGACCAAGACCAAGACCAATCTCGAGTACTACAACACTACTTGTATGACAATATGTTCTTAATGTCCTTGGTTCTTAATTAACTCATTGTATTGACCAAGTCATGTGTGTGCAGAGAATGTGTAATGATACAATTTTACAATGAGATTATGATACCGTGCCAGGTATTAGTGTGTGTGTGAGGGACAGAGATTATGATACCGTGCCAGGTATTAGTGTGTGTGTGAGGGACAGAGATTATGATAACGTGCCAGGTATTAGTGTGTGTGTGAGGGACATATAGTTTTCCCACCTCTCCCTATTATCTCCCTTGGTTGTGGCGACGGCCTCAACTTAACCACAAGTGGTGTCTCGGTGACGACCACGCGTATTAAGAGGGGAAACGGATAGCTCAAGTTACAGCTATGGGTGGGACATTAAGTATTAATCAAAATTGATCCAGTGCAATGGTACAGTCCTCTCATAATACAAATGAAAGAAAGGTATGGTCAAAGTGCCATTTGGTTGGGTACAAGAATTTGGCTTCCCCTCAAAGGGCAGTCAGAGTGTGAGACTAATAGGGCAACTGGAAGACAAACTTAATGAGGGAAAATCTAAGTTAACAGCGAAAAATTGTGCAGGAAATAGCAACTCAAGGGGTCAGTTCGGGAGAAGGGGCGCGTCTGAGAGCACACCCAAGGCCCCGAGGAGCACATGGTGGAGGTGGGGGGGCGTCTGAGAGCACACCCAAGGCCCCGAGGAGCCCCATGGTGGAGGTGGCGGGGCCAGAGGGGAGATTGGGACTCTGGGAGTAAATTCTCAACTGAGCTGTTGGCCTTTTGCCAGGAGTTTAGCCCAACTGTGCCAGAACTGAGGAGAATGCAACACTGCCTACAGGGCATTGATAGAGCGACTCTGTACGATTGCAACACTGCCTACAGGGCATTGATAGAGAGCGACTCTGTACGATTGCAACACTGCCTACAGGGCTATGATAGAGAGACTCTGTACGATTGCAACACTGCCTACAGGGCATTGATAGAGCGACTCTGTACGATTGCAACACTGCCTACAGGGCTATGATAGAGCGACTCTGTACGATTGCAACACTGCCTACAGGGCTATGATAGAGAGACTCTGTACGATTGCAACACTGCCTACAGGGCTATGATAGAGAGACTCTGTACGATTGCAACACTGCCTACAGGGCTATGATAGAGCCAGCGACTCTGTGGGCATGTTGCAACACTGCCTACAGGGCTATGATAGAGAGACTCTGTACGATTGCAACACTGCCTACAGGGCTATGATAGAGCGACTCTGTACGATTGTTAAGGATGTTTTTCCACCTCCGTATGAGTATTAAAAATATCCCAGCTTGCAACAAAAAGTAAAGGATACTGTTAAAAATCTTGGTGTTTTAAGTGACAGTTATCTAAATTTCAACAGCCACATGAAAGCAATAGCTAAATACACTTTCTACTACCTCAAAAACATGCTTATAGGTCTTATGTCAAAACATGATTTCGAAAAAATTCTATGTTGATAGAGAGACTCTGTATGATTGTTAAGGATGTTTTTCCCCCCCCCGTATGGATATTTAAAAAATCCCAGCTTGCAACCAAAAGCCTGACGAAATGGTGAACAAAGTTTTAGGTTGATTGGTGGAGCTGTGTCCCTGATACTCTGTTGATCTGTTGCGTCGGTAGGCAAATTGGTACAGGTCCAGTGCAGTGGGCAGACATGATTTCAGCTGTGAGAGAACCAGCCTTTCAAAACATTTCGCAACGATGGGTGTTAGTGCAACCGGGCAGAAATCGTTTAGTTCCTTGGCTGTGGAGTGTTTAGGCACCTGAACAATGGTGGCAGATTTCAAACTGTAGGGGATGTGTTGAAGACGTTGCTAGAGACACCAGAGCCAACTGCTCTGCGCATGCTCGCAACACACACCCGGGAACTCCATCAGGGCCAGCAGCTTTCCGAGCATTCACCCGGCCCAGGATGTCGCAGACATCTGAGGTGAAAAATTGGAGTGTGTCCTCGTCCGGTGAAACAGCTGACTTGAAGGCTGCCTCCTTGTTTTCCCGGTCAAATCGAGCATAGAAGTGGTGCATCTCGTCTGGGAGGGAAGTAGAGGAGGGTAGGGAAGAGTTGCAAGGGGATTTGTTGGTGATTGTATGTAGACCTTGCCACATACGCCAGGGGTCGGAGGAGTTGAAGTGCTCTTCAATCCTTTTCTTGTAGATGTGTTTGACCCTGGATATTCCTTTCCTCAGGTTGGATCTGGCTGAGCTGTAGGCCTCCTGGTCTCCCGACCAGAAAGCTGCTTACGCCTTGAGGAGAAGGCAAACTTCTTTGTTCATCCAGGGTTTCTGGCTAGGGAATAATAATATGTATAATGAACAAAAAATATTTCCATATACACACATAGTATAATGAAACAAATAATAATTGTACAAATAATTGAATCATTGAAATAATCAAATAACTTATTGACTTGGCCTACTAATGTTTTCAAAACTTGAATCACTCACACTATTATTTGTGTTTAATGACTTGATTATTTTTTCCATATTTCATACATTGACGTGTGTATTGAATTTGTTATAAAAAAAAAAGGATCGTGTTTTACCATGGAGGTATTATATATAACTGGAGAGAGTGACTAAGTCCCGCCCCCATTCATTTCAATGGACCATGCTAGGCTAGCTACTTCAGCCAAAAAAGTTTGAAATTGACCGCAGCCATCTACAAAAATGGCGTTTCATGGGTGTTCGTTTCCGGAACCAGCTAGAATTAGCCTATTAGATTCCACGTTACAGACGGAGACAACGTAAGGTACAACGGTATGTCGTTGATGAAGATTGGACATTCCCTCAGAGGAAAAGAAGTTGTTCGGGAACGCGCTTCACCATCGTTATAAGCGCAAATGTATTAAATTGGTTGGGATAACATTTTGGGAATGGTGGTAGAAGTTTGCCTTGTCTCTGAAGTCCTGGGTTATTTAATGTGATGTTCACATGTGATAATAAAAAATGCGAATCAATATTGAGTCACTTTAGGCTACACCAATAATGAACCCTAAATGCTATATTTGGACAGGTTGTATTACGCAATAGCCTAGGCTAGCCAACGAAAGTTAAGTAGACATATGGGATGTAAGAAACTTGTGGATAGCTGAAATATTTGCTGCACCCAGTGTGCATTTGCAGCTTGTTAAACCCGGTTAAACCTAGGCTACATTTGCAGGCAGACAAAATGAAGCAAGAATGATAGCAAGTTGGACTTACCGATAAGTGCACATCCCTCGAGTATTGTGGTTCGAGCAGGCAAAGAGTCTGCAACTGTTGTTGGATATTTGGCTTTTGCCTCGACTGGCAGCCTGGTCAAATGCATAGCCTAATCATGTCAATGTTGCAATAAAGCAAACTAAATAAGTCATTGACATTTGTTTCGTTTTAAAAAACTTGGGGAGACATAGGTTACATCAAGATGTTGCTTTGTCATGGACTACAGGTAGGAACTACAGCCTGTGCATTTTAAAATAGTTTTCATGCACAACGCAATGAGTAGGCTAATAATTGGATATAGGTCATTGCATCTGCTAAAATTTATGGTCATAGTCAGTTACCTTGTCAACCCACACATAAGGCAAATAATAGCCTAATATGACAACATTTACATTTGTCTTTTATTAACGACAAAGTCCGGTATAATACAGACTAAACCATGTAGGCATTAAGTCAAATATCAGTAGCTTAATCCAAGTAGTTAGCTGTTTTATTTGTCGTCTTCCAGAAATCCAAACCAACATGGACGTGCGAGGACGCTCGTGCCCAACACTAAACTCGTGCATGAGCTGTCATCTACCAATCAGCATGTGCAAACTGGTGCCGGAAGTTGCAACCATGTAACGCCATGTTTTCAAAAATGTCAGCGGCCAAATGCCATGCTAGCTAACTGGCTGACGCTAACCCTTCAAATCCTGACCCCCTGTGTTTTACAGCAGACAACGGTAGAATGCTGGTCCTGTCAAACCTGCGAAAACCAACACAACATTGATATGCTATGTCTCATCCTAGACGCTAGAGGGTGCGAAGCATCCAAGCTCGAATAAACATTTCAAAGGCGTCGGTAGAAGAAGAAAAACAAAACAAACGACAGACACTTAGAAAGAGTGCGTTTGTTGAGTGGTTAATTCTGAGATATTTCGGAAGGAAAACTGTTTGTCTTTGTATACAGATCATTTGTCCATTCTGTCATTGGGGACGTTGCAGTCTTTCTTTTTCTCAAGTCAGTATTTAAGTCATTATTGTCTACGACGACATGCTGCAGTGTTCCACCTCGCGCCTGAAGCGAATGCACCCGTCAAACCACACCGATTCCGCGAGGCTTGAAGGAGTCGGAACTAAAAAGGTGGGAGTCACGCTCCTGCTTGTGTAAAATGTTTGAACGACAGACACTATCTGGCGTTTGTGGCCAATTGACAATGACCGACCTTGCACAAGTAGGCTACATTTTGTATGAGGCAGCAAATATTCTTCAGATGCAATGTCATATAGATTACTTAAAATAACCTATAGCCTAAATAAATCGGCCAACATTAAATCCACGTAACGTTTAAACGCTCGTTTTTGGTTAAGAAAACAATCATACTTGAAGACGTTTCGTGCTGACACAAACATACGGGCATTTGTGGGCGTTTTTGGGCGGTAACCAGGTAGGCTACGCAGTGCTGTTGGAGGTGCAAAAAAATGGTGCATCGCCACTGCCCACTGAGCTGGCTGAAGGGTTGTACAAGTATTTCGTGTTTAGTTGTATAATGAAAAGCACGGTTTTTATAGCCATCCATGCGCGTTCACTTCTGTCTCGCTATCAATTTATAACCATAACGGGCTATTTGAGGTCTTTAGAACACTAAACATGTCGGAGGTGTCAAATGTTGACTTACTCCAGTCTAGATTTTTTTACTTTAATCACTCCCATGATGTATGCTATTGTCTTTCCTAAGTAAAGTGCCTGTTTCGAGGTTAACTGATGCTTTAATCAGCCAAAATCCCATATTGTTTGCACCTCCAAGTGGTCTGTGACGTAAGTTTGTGTGAAAGAATATCACAGCTGGTGGCCGGTGTCCCCATCTGCCTCTGTCTGTCAGAGTATTTGTGGTAGATGTGTTGGCTTATTTAGTATGGCAGATTTTGAGCTTTTGGAGGTCTGTTGCTTATGTTGTAATACTAACAGAAGCCTGCACTTTTGTGTGTGTGTGTGTGTGTGTGTGTGTGTAGATGAGTGAGCTCGGTCAACATATGGACACACGCAGACAAGCCTGCATTGACCTGGAGAAAGCCACTAGGTGCATCACACAAGCATTACAGGTAAGACACACACACACACACACACACACACAGAATAGCCATAGCTACGTTATTAAACCAGTCTTCAGTGGTGATGGACCCCATCTATATACAGCCTACATACACAGACACACACAGAAAATAGTCATAACCAGGGTAGGAATTTCACGGCGGCCCCGATGGCAATGGCTGCCGATGCCCCTTGCGTTGGCCGTGATGCCCCTTGCGTTGGCCGTCGATGCCCCTTGCGTTGGCCGTGATGCCCCTTTGAAAATCAGAGGTTTACTGGCCTTGGTGCCCCCTTCTTTCAATATTCTGCTTTGCGTCCGACTAATAGCGATTTTTATTTAGCCTATGGCCTGTCAAAACAATCTTAGCATTCACAGCACAAATTAATTATTTTACGCAGTGGAGAAAGTGACAGCGCACGCTGCACGGGAAGAAAGTGCGTCCAAATTCACCCATTCTTCTCAGTTGAACTACTCGCAAAGTAGCTGGAAGGAGGAAGGAGCTCCGCAAGAGACACTGGCAATAAGTAATAATGCACGTTACTTTTGCCCCTTGAATCGCAGGGAACCAATCACATCTGTGTATCTGATTTACTCATCACACAGCTGGGAGCTTAGTTCATTCTAATGTCAGAGGAAACCAGTGCAGTTTTCATGCTACTGGGCTCCCCCTGCTGGCCTCCCCTGCAGGTGCAACTATTTCACATGGCAGTCGCAACACTTGGTACATAAGTTTAGTCAAAGTCCTTTTAGGCAAGTCTCTCCACTCGGCGGCCATATGGCAACGCTTTTTGGGCACTCATCGGGCATCCATCTCGGCAGAAATGCGCGTGCGCAAGGCTTCACGACACCAATCTTGCTCCAGCATGTGGATTTGTTTACAAACCAGCAAAGATCATTTCCGAAGATTCATTACGACTAACATGATAACATTATTTAATACAAATAGTAAGCTATGATTCTCCAGGATGTTAGCAAGCAAATTGTAAAGCTGGTTCTCTGTGGGCTATCGCTTGTGTGTGTGTGTCCGTCTGTATGTTTGTTGACGTCCTTAATGTGTTTGTGCCTTTTTCAGCATGAAATAGGTCGGAACCAGGAGCTCTGCGTTTTGATCTATCGTCTGGAAGAGAAGGAGGCGGAGATTAGCGGTAGCCTGACAGAGCAGGTGGAGTCAAACAAGGAGCTGAAGCTGAAAGTTGTTGAACTACAGAAAGACCTGGAGGAGAAACACAAGTCAATGACACAGGCCAACCAGGTGAGTGTGTGTGTGTGTGGAGGAGAAACACAAGTCACTGACACAGGCCAAACAGGTGTGTGTGTGTGTGTGGAGGAGAAACACAGGCCAAACAGGTGTGTGTGTGTGTGTGGAGGAGAAACACAAGTCACTGACACAGGCCAAACAGGTGTGTGTATAGATGATTGTTTTTGCCTCTCTAGGTTGGACACTTGAGTTAGTCAGTAGAGCTGATCAGAGTTACTGCAGAACTCTTTTTCTACTCTGGTGTCATTTAAAGCTCTCTTCAGTTGGGTTGGTCGTCATCCGAAAGTAAAGTTGTGTGTCTGTGAGTGTGTGTGTGTGTGAGTGTGTGTGTGTGTGTGAGAGAGATAGAGAGAGAGAGAGAGAGAGAGTGTATTATAGAGAGAGAGAGAAATAGAGAGAGATAGATAGAGAGAGATAGATAGAGAGAGAGAGAGATAGAGAGAGAGAGAGAGAGATGGGATATGTGGAATAATTTGAGCATAAAAGAACCAAAAGAAATACCCATTCAAAATGGTAACATTTGGATTGAGCATTTTCAAAAGCTTTACAGTGAAATACAATTAACAGAAACAAATCAAAACCAGATCAAAGAAAAATTACAAACTTTTGAATTGGTATTTAAAGACAACCAAAATCCACTGGACTTCCCCATTTCCAGTGAAGAATTATCACAAAAAAATAGATCTTTAAAGCCCAATAAATCTTGTGGGCAAGATAGCATCAGGAGTGAAATGCTTAAGGTGAGCACACCCGAGATGCAGAATGCAATGCTCAAATTATTCAATCTTGTTCTAAGATCAGGCTGTTTTCCTGACATCTGGAATCAAGGAATTATTACACCAATTCATAAAAGTGGAGACAAAATGGACCCTAATAATTACAGAGTTATCTGTGTGAACAGTAATCTGGGGAAGGCATTTAGTAGCATATTGAATGAAAGAATCCAAACCTTCCTTAACAAGCACAATACCCTGTGTAAGCACACTACCCTGTGTAAGCACACTACCCTGTGCAAGCACACTACCCTGTGTAAGCACACTACCTTCCTTAACAAGCACAATACCCTGTGTAAGCACACTACCCTGTGTAAGCACACTACCCTGTGTAAGCACACTACCCTGTGTAAGCACACTACCCTGTGTAAGCACAGCACACTACCCTGTGTAAGCACACTACCCTGTGCAAGCACACTACCCTGTGTAAGCACACTACCCTGTGCAAGCACACTACCCTGTGTAAGCACACTACCCTGTGTAAGCACACTACCCTGTGCAAGCACACTACCCTGTGCAAGCACACTACCCTGTGTAAGCACACTACCCTGTGTAAGCACACTACCCTGTGCAAGCACACTACTTGTGTAAAAACCAAATTGTCTTTCTTCCAAACCATCGTACTACAGATCACATTTACACCTACACACCCTAATCAACAAATACGTAAAAGACAAGATAAATGGGAAAATATTTGCAGGTTTTGTCGACTTTAAAAAAGCATTTGACTCTATTTGGCACAACGGACTATCCTACAAACTTTTAGAAACTGGTGTAGGGGGTAAAGTATATGATGTGATCAAATCAATGTATTCAAACAATAAATGCAGTGTAAAAATTGGCAAAAAACAAACAGAAGTCTTCACACAGAAACGAGGAGTGAGACAGGGCTGCAGTCTGAGTCCAACTCTGTTCAACATCTACATCAATGAGTTAGCGGTGCAGTTGGAACAGTCTGCAGGCCCTGGACTTGCCCTCCAGAACACAGAGGTCAAATTTCTGCTCTTTGCAGATGATCTGGTCCTCCTAACCCCTTCTGAACAAGGCCTCCAACAACACTTGGACCTACTGGCAAAATACTGCCAGACCTGGGCCCTGTCAGTAAACCCCACAAAAACAAAAGTCATGATTTTTCAAAAGAAACCCAGATGTCAGGAACACAGACACACGTTCACTCTTGGTGGCACCGCCCTAGAGCACACGATGCAGTATACTTACCTCGGTCTGGCCATTACTGCATCAGGAAGTTTCAGCATGGCAGTGAATGCACTCAAAGAAAAAGCCTGCAGAGCCCTCTATGCAATAAAATCTAATTTAATACTATTTTACAAATCTAATAAAACTATTTTACAATATAAATATACCAATATCAATCTGGTGCAAATTATTTGACAGCATAATACAGCCTATTGCGCTGTATGGAAGTGAAGTGTGGGGTCCACTCAGCATGCATAACTACACTGCATGGGACAAGCATCCAACAGAAGCCCTACATGCAGAATTCTGTCGATTTATACTTAAAGTCCAAACAAAAACACCAAACAATGCATGTAGGGCAGAATTAGGCTGTTACCCATTGGCAATACCTAAACGAGCACTGAAATTCTGGATGCACTTAAAATCAAGTCCCAAAAATACACTCCATTTTGAGGCCCTAAAAACCCAGGAACTGAACCCTGATAAGAGCCCCTTGTGCCAACTAGTAATGAAGCTCACTAATTCCATAACACACACTTATATACAACATGCTCAGACCAGTACTGCTTCTAAATCAGCAATTTGTGTCAAAAATGTCATCAAACAAGCAAAAGAACACTATTTGGAACATTGGAGAAATCAAACTACCAGTCAAAGCAGAATGAATTTCTATCTGACCCTAAATCGAGAATATAAATTGGCAGAGTATCTCTCCTCTGTCAGAGATACGAAGCAGAGGCAGATCCTGACCAAGTACAGGCTAAGTGACCACAATCTTACAGTGGAAACAGGCAGGCACAGGAAAACCTGGCTGCCCAAAGAGGAAAGAATATGTGGTCACTGCCAGACAGGGAAGGTTGAGACAGAGGAGCACTTTCTTCTTCACTGTGATAAATATAAAGACATAAGAGATGCAGCTTTCCCTAGTCTTAAAACAAACTTTGAATCCATGGGCACACATGAAAAACTGGCTATCCTTTCAGGAGAGGGACATTCAGCCCCTCTAGCAGCAAGGTACATTTCACACTGTCATAAGCTGAGAGACTCCAGCATAACTTAATTTTATTTTGTTTCATTTATTTATATTTATATTCTTATCCCTATAGAGAATATCTATATATTGTCCTGTTCTAAAGCTATGCTCATCTGCACATGTATGTACGTATATGTGTACGCATGTGTGTACGCATGTGTGTGTGTGTGTGTGTGTGTATATATATATATATATATATATATATATATATATATATATATATATATATATATATATTATATATGTATATATGTATGTATTATGTTTCTGTGTTGTTATTGTTATACTGTGATATAGTGTACACTTATGCCTATGTCTACACAGACACAGTTTTTCTGTGTCTTATTCATGTTCCCTCCATACCTCCATACTTTGAATTGAATTGAATTGAATTGAATTGAGAGAGAGACTCTTTGTATCTCTTTGACCCCTGTGTCGGTGTATATTTGTGTGTTTATACAGACTGTGGTTTTGCTGAAGAAGGAACTAAGGGAGCTGCGTCAACAGCGGCAAAGCCAACAAAGTAATAGGTATGCACACGCGCACACACACACTATACACACACACACACACACTATACGCACACACACACACACTATACGCACACACACACACACACATATGCACACACACACTATACACACACACACACACATAATAATAAACGTTTTATCCCCTGTTATAGTGTTATTATTTAGGGCATGTTATTATTTAGTCATCAGGGAACACTCATGTGTGTTTGAGTTGTGAACTCTCTTTGGACATTTCAGTGTCTCTTTTTTGAGGACTTGTTGTGAATGTTGCATGGAAAAAGTGAATACATTTACTGCAGTAATTTAAAATGATTTAAAAAGTGAATACATTTACTGCAGTAATTTAAAATGTTTTAAAAAGTGAATACATTTAATGCAGTAATTTAAAATGTTTTAAAAAGTGAATACACTTACTGCAGTACTATAAAATGTTTTAAAAAGTGCTTTTTCGCCCAAAATGGCTCCCCCTACAGGACAGTCCAGGATGTGAATGAGTGGTTACAGGGTGAAGAGAGCCAGATCAGGGTGAGACACACACACACACACACACACACACACACACACTACACTACATACACACACTACACACACACACACACACACACACACACACACACACACACACTACACTACACACACACACAATATACACACACACACACACACCACACTACACACACACACAATATACACACACACACACTACACTACACACACACTACACTACACACACACACACACACACACACACTACACACAATACACACACACACACACACACACTACACACTCTAACATTCTGTCATGTGTTTTGCAGCAAATCAGGATTCCCAGCTCTCCTCTCCAGTTAGACGAGCTGACGGCAGCTGAGGAGCCACTGGTCTGTTCAGAACAGCTGATGTCCTCTGACAGTCAGATTCCGCTAGTATCGCCTGACGGTCAGATTCCTCTAGTTTCGCCTGACGGTCGGATTCCTCTAGTATCGCCTGACGGTCAGATTCCGCCGGTCTCGGGGATTAAAGAAGAAAATGCTGATAATGGATATGAGGAGTGCAGTCAGTATGGTAAGGAGTTGTGATGAGGCACACACGCACACATTTACTCACTCTCTCTCTCACTCACTCACTCACACACACACACACACACACACTCACACACACACACACACACCCACACACAAACACATGGATATGAGGAGTGCAGTCAGTACAGTAAGGAGTTGTGGGGAGGAACACACACACACACACAAACACATGGATATGAGGAGTGCAGTCAGTATGGTAAGAAGTTCTGATGAGGCACACACGCATGAACGCACACACTACGCACACACTACACACACACTGTATACAATAGGACTAGAAATCAGTTGTGATGAGGCACACACACACAAACCGCTCTTCAATGACCACAGTGAGTCAGAACCTGGGTTTTATTGCTCATCCAAAGTATCAGGATTGAATGTAAATGTGTCTCTTCTGTTTCCTTCCGTAGAGAGAACTGAACCCAGAACAGAACGGACACAGACCACCTATTCAGCTGCAGATATTAAAAGCGAACAGATCCAGGTACCGAGTTTGTAATGCAACATGAATTTATGTTTTGTTGATAATATTGTGCATAATATGGTGATTGAAGCACAGTTGATCTGACAAGGAAATGCTCATAAATCTTCCAACAGTTTGATCAAGCTAATGCTAATTATTCCGCCAACAGTTTGATCGGCTAATGCTAAATAAATGTGCTAACCCATTTCATGACCATGCTAATAAACAACAGAATAAAAGTGTCAGATAAACTAATAATTTCATTATTAAACTAATAAAACAACTAGCCTGGCTAACGTCAGACCTCATCTCATTGAATATGCTCCATGGAATCCAGGCAGCCTAGCAGCATGAATAAAATCGCGTGCGTAAGGCAGCATGGGGGAAAACCCAGGCTATAAAACAACCGCACATGGGCAGACAAACTAATAAAAGTCTTTTCTCACACTCAGACTTCACTGGTCTCGTCTGACGGTCAGATGCTGCTGGAAGCTGCGGTCTCTGATGACGAAGAGTATGGTCATTCAGGTGAGAAGCGCAGGAAGGAGGAAGGAGCTACGGAGCTACGCACACACGTGCACAACACAGACTTTGCGTTGGGTTTGAAATCGTTAGTCCAGTCTAACTAATCACATTGATCAGGGTTGCAACGTTACTGCCTACTATGCTTAACCTTTACAGACTGATGATAAACGTCAGCGTGGCATCGACAGTCAAGAAACAATGTACTTAGGTCTGCATTGAATTTGAAGAGGTATTAAAAGGTCTTACATTTTGGTCTTACATTTTGGAGTGATTACTTAAAAAGTTTAAAATGCTGGTGATTACTGACAATAGTCTCCTAGTAGCGCTCTGAGTCATTTTACGTTTTCTCTTAGTCTTACATTTAAGTTGTGGGAGATCTTGAGAGTACCTTGATTGCCAAATTCCAGGCTAGTATATGTGATATGTAGTAGGTGGGCGGTGATTGCCAAATTCCAGGCTAGTACATGTGGTATGTAGTAGGTGGGCGGTGATTGCCAAATTCCAGACTAGTATGTAGTATGTGGGCGGTGATTGCCAAATCCCAGGCTAGTACATGTGGTATGTAGTATGTAGTAGGTGGGCGGTGATTGCCAAATTCCAGACTAGTATGTAGTATGTAATAGGTGGGCGGGCCAGGCTATGTAGCAGCACTATCTTCAACACTCTCTTGCTGTCCAGTTGGTTCTATAGCTTAGGTTTGCACACATTGTTTTCCACCACTCCATATCTCTATGTGTTTACCCACATCCCAGACTACACACATTTCCACCACTCCATGTGTCTGTTTGAAACGGAAGACAGCTGCCTGCTGCCTCCCTCCCTACAAAGAGAGCTGTCTCACTAGACATGATGGAGTAATTTGTGCAGCTGTTGTTCCCTGGTAAGTACTAAATAAACCCATGCGTGATAAATGGGTATAGGCCTATGTGCTGGAAAGGACAGAGAAGTTAATGGGAAATAAAGGACATACCGGTAGTTTCTTAGAAACACCTGTGTTCTTTCCTGGTAACTGTTTTACACTGTTTTAAGCAAAGTTATTACCAGCCAAAACAGCATAAGGACATGGGGTAAGTACAGTAGTTGAATGGATGAAATACTGGACAAAATTACAGGTAATTGGGTCATCATTTCTCTCTTTTACATGGTTATTGGGTTATAAGGTTTTGGTAGTTACCTTAATAATTCCTGGAGTACTTACCCATTAATGCAAAATAGTTTCATGGTAATAATTAAAGTATTTCTAAGTAATTGATCCCTAATTAATCTGTAGTTACCATCCTTTTACCATGTTAGTTACCATGTAATGTCTTGATATGACCATATTGTTACCATTGATATGACCATATTGTTAGCATGTAATGTCTTGATATGACCATATTGTTAGCATGTAATGTCTTGATATGACCATATTGTTAGCATGTAATGTCTTGATATGACCATATTGTTAGCATGTAATGTCTTGATATGACCATATTGTTACTGGGTAAATACCTAGTTATTGGGGAACTGTAAAGGAAAGGGTTACCAGATAGGCATCTTAACTCATTGAGCCTTTTCCTTCCCATGCGTTGAGTGCCAAAAACGTAATATTACGTTTTTAGCTTTTTATTTTTAAATTACGAAACTAGACATTCTAACACACCTTATATGCAGTGGCGTAACTATAGTAGGTGCAGCAAGTGCAGTCGCACCAGGGCCCGTGACCTCCCGGGGCCCGTTGCTACCCCCGCAATGCATTTGCTGGAAAATTCTATACAGGTCCTTTCTGACTACCGGCGTGCCTTTGACCAGGCCAAGGCTACAGCGCAGACGCTCGCAAATAAATAAAAAAGGGGTTCAGAGTACATTTGAAAATGTTAGAGCACGGAGAGTGAAGCGTCACTTTGACGAACTATCGGAAGATGAGCGCTTAACCGTACAGAGAGATACTTCAAAGTGCAGGTATTTAATGCAACTCTGGACATCACAATCAGTCAGCTCTCCCAAAGATTTGCAAGTATGCGGGAAACTTGTCATGTGTTTGAGTCTTTACGTCCTATGACCCTTCAACTCGCAGGTGATGATGAACTGCTTGAAAAGGCAAGACGTTTGTCAGACCATTATAGCAGGGACATTGCACCGACATTCCCAACACAACTCCTCTCATTCAAGTCTTGCTTTAAAGCAGAGATTTCACAGAAGTCATCTATTTTTCAACTTGCCAAAATGCTGGTGGTAGATTATGACAGTGTAACATCCATATTCGGGGAAGTGTGTACTGCTCTCATGTTGTTTCTGACATTGCCTGTGGCAACAGCTGAGCGATCTTTTTCCAAACTCAAACTTATTAAGACCTACCTAAGGAGCAGCATGGGGCAGGAGAGGCTCAGTGGGTTTGCTATCCTGTCCATTGAAAATACGAGAGCCAGAGCATTAAATATTGGGAACATCGTTAACGATTTTGCACAACGAAAGGCTCGTAAGATGGCATTCTTCTAATGGCCTAATTCACGCATATTGGGGATTGTATGCATATGAATGATTTTATTTGGTTTCTGCACGGTTAAATAAGTTAGGCTGCATTAAGTTTTGTTTCAGTGCGAGTTTATAAGCAAGCAACGCTTGCAGTTTCAGCAGAGGGTTGAAAAAGCCCATTGAGCGCATTGACTGTTCCCATAATTCCATGCGAGTTGATGTTAATGCAGTAATATTAGATTACCATGGCCTGCAGGCTGTTAATATAACTGTTTCACATGTAATGCATCCTATGTAGTCGTGTGTTTTTTATTTGATATTGTAATATAAAACTACTAAACTACTTCGGTGCCTCAGGCCCTTTGTATAAACAATTGAAGTCACCCTTAATGTGTTATCAGGCCAATTCTTCCTGGGCCAAAGAATGTCGGAAATGGGTCCGCATAGTGCTCTCGCACCTGGGCCCACCATTGGGTTGTTACGCCACTGCTTATATGTGATTTTGGGAACTCTGTGATGAATGGAAATGAAATATATGACGATCGAAAACTCACAATCTGGACATTTTATCATAACTCGGTTGCCGCTTTGGGTCGAATCAGTGACGCATGCACGTCAGGTCAAAACCAGGCCATTTTCGTGGGTCTATCACTAGGTGGCCGTCTCGCCAGGTCTCGCTGATCACTTCCCGGAAAGTTTACAGGAAACACTTCATATTTCATGAAAGACGTTACATCTCCATTTCTAGAAAAAAACAGCGATTTTGATGAAAACTAGCCACTGTTTAGCTTGGGATTTCTCAGGAACAGAGGCGTGTAGAAATACATGGTTTGCACCCACTGAGAGCTTAAAGTCTCACCTTTTAAACGAGCCATTGTATGTGTTCATAGCTATAACACAAAATATGCTGTGGCTGTACAAAAATCATCAACAATGGTCTAGATTGCTGGCACTCTAGGACAAAGCTTCCGAAAACAACTTGGCATTCAATGAGTTAAAAGGCAGCAGTTTACCCGTTTCAAACAGACGTAGTATATCCATGTACCCACATCCCAGACTTTACACACGGTTCCAGCACTCCATATTTCTCTGTGTATACTCACATCCCAGACATTACCACAGGGAAGCACCAGCACCAAAAGTCTGTATCATTAGACAAAAGTGTAATGTATGATTATAAAAGTGAGTCTCTTCTCTTGTGTATCATTAGATAAAAGTGTTAAATGAATGACTCAAAATGTGAGTCTTCTGTATCATTAGATAAAAGTGTTAAATGAATGACTCAAAATGTGAGTCTCTTCTCTTCTGTATATGCAGTAAAAAGAAGAAGAAACGGGAGCTCCGCAACAGACCAGACCATGAATCCATCGACAGAAATTAAAGCAGAGCAGGTACTGTGTTTGGAATTCCTCTAGTACTAGAATTGACAGATGCAGTGCTAATTCTCCTTCCTCTAGTACTAGTATTGACAGATGCAGTGCTAATTCTCCTTCCTCTAGTACTAGTATTGACAGAAGCAGTGCTAATTCTCCTTCCTCTAGTACTAGTATTGACAGTTGCAGTGCTAATTCTCCTTCCTCTAGTACTAGTATTGACAGATGCAGTGCTAATTCTCCTTCCTCTAGTACTAGTATTGACAGTTGCAGTGCTAATTCTCCTTCCTCTAGTACTAGTATTGACAGATGCAGTGTTAATTCTCCTCTAGTACTAGTATTGACAGATGCAGTGCTAATTCTCCTTCCTCTAGTAGTAGTATTGACAGATGCAGCGCTAATTCTCTTTCCTCTAGTACTAGTATTGACAGATGCAGTGCTAATTCTCCTTTAGCACTAGTGCTACTCCCCATCGATAGTCTCTGTATTTGCTCTGCAGCTTCAATGTGTTTCTATTGCTGTAGCTGTAGCTCTGTAGCTTTCTAGTAGGGCTGTGTATTGGCAAGAATCTGGCGATACAATATATGTATACATGGGTCACGATTTAATATATTGCAATATATTTCAATGCAAAAGGCAATGTACTACGGTTTTCAAGTCTAATTTGAGAGAAAAAAACTGATATTATGAAGAAGACACATCATACACCTGAAATGGAAGTAAAACAAGTTTGCTTTAGAAACAATTCAGTACAGTACAGTTCTACCTATGTCAATAATACAATAAAGTGCTTGCTTGTAAACATGAATAAATATGCGATATCCGTTTTTTATCAATATTTTCTTACACCCCTAGTAGCTGTAGCTTTGTATCTTAAATGTTATTCTATTGCTGTAGGTCACCTTGGATAAAAGCATCAATGATATAAATGTAATGTAAATATCATTCAATGTAAATGGATTCACTTGAATGATATTTGTGATTCACAATAATGCCAGTAGTATAAATGTAAACCCATGTAGGAAAAGCTGTGCAAAATGGTAAAGAAAAAAAGCAATTAGCAAGAGAGAGTTGAGAGATAAATAGCATTAGCATACCCCTGAACCCCAGACCTAATAGGCACACATCTAACTTTTACCAGACACATCAATACAGTCACCAAAAAGCAACTTGGGGTTGCTTGTCCCCAAAGCTACTTGGGGTTAAGTGCCTTGCTCAAGGGCACTTAGTCCGGAATTGAACCCACAACTTTTCAGGCTACTGCATGCTAACCCAGCTCCTTAGCCACTATGCTAACACTGCCCTACAGCTAAGCTGTAATGTCATTGCACCTAGCCACCCCTGCTGGATAAGAATATCCTGTGAACGCCAAAATTATGCAGTAGCATCGTTACCCCATATCATGTATAAGTTCAGTGTTCACAGCCAATCCTTGAGTCTTGGCTTTACTGAAGAGGAAACGAATCACTAAAGAGAAAATCAACATAGCTCTTTCAGGGGGATCCTCAAGTGCTGCCTGAGGTCATGTGTGTCTTTCAACTGTCAAGTCGAATAAAAATATAACACATTAGCATGATAGTCCATAAGTTTGACAGATAGTTTAAACAGAGACTTAATGGTGGAGATAAATGACTTAAGGGGAACACTAAAAGATGGCCAAGTGCTGAATTGTAAGTCCTTTCTCATTGTTGTAAACAATCTGTGTTTGTCAGTTTGCACAAAACCGTTATATCTGCTCAGACAAACATGTTTGCGACGTTCACCTTGCTCACTTTGAAATTTGAACGCACCTCAAGCAGAACACTCGTCTTGGCTCCACAGCCCAGTACAATCTCTAAAGCCACGGCTCTCCTATCTTCAAAAAGACCGCACAAGCTTCGCAATCTCTAAAGCCACCGCTGGCTCTCCTATCTTCAAAAAGACCGCACAAGCTTCGCAATCTCTAAAGCCACCGCTGGCTCTCCTATCTTCAAAAAGACTGCACAAGCTTCGCAATCTCTAAAGCAAGTGGTATGCACCACCATGCACATTTAAAGACATGATCAAAGACATGAGGTAAATGTGACGCGCGGTCCCATACTTTGGGAGGCACACGACACCCCCGCATGGCGCGTTGCTGATGCATTCTCGTCACGTCGGGACACAGACACCCCCGCATGGCGCGTTGCTGATGCATTCTCGTCATGTCGGGACACAGACGCAGGACTATATTCGGGCCCTAATGGAGAACAAGGTAAGAAAACAATTATACTGTATGTTGTCCTCCGATATGGCAAGGGGGCTACTACTACTGTAGCTACCATTCTCATATTTACTTTCTGCCATTGGCAAATAAACCTGCTCCACTTACAGGTGTAGAAGACGCACCTGTTTGGTGGTGTTTTTGCCATACATCACAGCCTGCAAGTGAACAGTCGCCGTGGTGTTCATTGACGTAACAACGCAGGGTACGTTTAACATTCTCATTTGTGCGCTCATGCTATACAGTATATAAACAAACAAAGGTGTATATTAAAATCATTCTATTTTTAAAAACTATATGAAATATTTAAAAATATATGAAGTTAATACCAAAACACTTTCAGCCTTAGTAAATGAATAATAACTAGGTATATTGTATTTAGATATATTTCCAGAGACATATAACAGACAATGCATAGCGGCACGAAGGTCTTTGAAGTTCTGTAGACCAGGCAAAGACACGGACAATCATGGGGGCTTTGGTGGACGTGGACAACCAGGCCGCTTAGGTGGACATGGACAACCATGGGGCTTTGGTGGACATGGACAACCATGGGGTTTCGGAGGACATGGAAGTCACTGCACTCAAAAAAAATTCAAAAAAGATGCATCAGGTTTGTCCAGTTGATGACATGGATCATCAGGCTCGTTTTGGTGTCATGACAAGGCTGTTCCTCATCAGGATGCACGGTGTCATGAAAAGGCTGTTCCTCACCAGGATGCACGGTGTCATGAAAAGGCTGTTCCTCGCCAGGATGCATGGGAATAGACACACTTATTAGTAAGGCACAGAGTTCTTCCCTAAATGATCGCTTGCTAGCTTTGAGACAGTCAATGCCTAACCTGTTGTCTTGTAAACCAAGAAGCTTGGACGCTCAAGAACGATGGAAAGCAACAGAATTCCACCAATTTGTGCTGACCACAGTGGTGTCAAAACATTATTTTTGTTTGCACAAGTAAACACTGCAAGTTGAATCCGTGTGCTCCAGTCTGTTTTCTTTGTTGTAATATATTAGCAGGGCACAGATATCTTTCCTAAATTAAATCAATGTAGGCAATGTATGCTGTATACAGTGGGTCCCCGTTAAGTTTGGACGGGTTCCTTCAGGAATCACGATCCCCATTTTCTCAGCAGAAATGGCACAAACTGCAGTTGACACAAACAACCACAAGGTGTCACTTTGGAGTTCTGCCACTACTATTTTTGATGCGACTTGACTTACTGCTTCCATGATGCAGTTTCCAAGTCAGTAGAACAATCAGAGAAAGCTGAGCCATTACCAAACATATATGATAATACAATAGCGTGAGTTTATATATCTTATACCCTATTTGTCACGGTTACTTATAGATTTGATAGTGTAACGATAAGCGCATAAGAGCATAAGAGACTTTCAGCGGGGGCACGGAAACTTAATTTGATCACGGTAGTTTAAGCTTACACTTGACAAAACCTTCTAATATGAAAATGTAGATGCAATTGTTGTAAGATGGTGCAGCTCCTTTAAAAAGCACCGTGCAAAAAGTAGGCGTGCTGGAGCGAGTCATATTCAAAATGCAAAAAATAACACCGCAGATAAAACCAATTATCCTCATTCATTGCAACCGCAGCATGCCTGCTTGCCAACGTTTAAACAAAAAGATATCAAAGCACCTTTTTGCGCTGAATGTAACACGAAAAAAATTTTCAACAGCTGGACAAATGATTTAGCTAATTGATTATAGCCTGTACACCAGCAATTGTTGAACATTTGGGAAAGATCGCTCAGCTGACAGTCACAGATTGTAGAAACAACATGAGAGCCACACTTCCCCGAATGTGGATGTTACATTCAAATCTACCACCAGCCTTTTGGCAAGTTGAAAAATAGATGACTTCTCTCTGCTTTAAAGCAAGACCTAAATGAGAGGAGTTGTGTTGGGAATCTTCCATGCTATAATGGTTGACAAACGTGCATTGCCTTTTCAAGCAGTTCATCATCACCCGCGAAGTTGAAGGGTCATAGGGCGAAGACTCAAACACATGACAAGTTTCCGTGCTCTAACATTTTCAAATGTTAAATACCTGCACTTTGAAGTATCTCTCTGCATCGAACCCCATTTATTTTTCAAATGTACTCTGAACCCCCATTTATTTTATGAGTGTCTGCGCTGTAGCCTTGGCCTGGTCAAAGGCACGCAGGTAGTCAGAAAGGACCGGTATAGAATTTTCCAGCAATTGCATTGCGGGGTAGCGACGGAGGTCACAGGCCCTGGTGCGACTGCACTTGCTGCACCTACTAGGCCTAGTTAAGCACCTGCGTGGAGCTAATGTGTCTGTAAATCATTCATGTGTGAAAGTCATTAGGCTGGAAGCGCTAATGTGTCTAAGCTCATTAGTCTACTTTCAATAGGCCTACTGTACAGCCTGAGAGGGGGAACATAACCTATAGCCTAGGCTACTGTAGAGTAGGCCTACAGTAGGCTACTGTAGGCTAAACAATCAGTTGTGAAAGTCTGCAACGAAAGTTTCCTAATGGAAGCGCTAGCCTGAGAGGGGGAACATAGCCTACTGTAGAGTAAACAATCAGTTTACTTAGTTACATTTGTTTAGTTAAATCCAGTTTTCTACTCTATCTCCATGATATGCTTAGCCTATAGAAAGACGAAGTCGGGAAAGTGCTTCAGAGAAAACGTATTTATTGAAATAATGAACAGTCTACATTCTACATTCTACAGTCTAAATTTAAAGCACGTTGAATCCCTGGGAAGATCTGCGTGTTGTCTTGGAGGAATTCGTTGATCTTATTGATGCAGTCCTTCAGTTCACTCCTCCCCATAGCAGGAACTTTCGTTGTAGTGTTGAGACCACAAAGTTTTTCACATTTTGGGCAGTGCTGTCGCTTGCCCTTCGCCCATCCCAGTTGGTGGTTTTGCTCCAGGCTTTATAGTGTTCCTCTGTGACGATGGACCTGAAGAGCAGGCATCCGATTCGCCCACTTGGCCGTAGCTCTGTTGGTGAATCTTAGCGTGGTCTTTGGGACCAACATCACGCAAGATCACGTCTGCGTGTTGACTAGGAACTTGATGCTGTCGTTGAGTGTGACGGAGAGGGCCAATGGAGACATCTGCAAGGAGGACGCGTTTCTGGAGCTGGTGTCGAGGTGCACCTGGGGATTGGTCTCTCAGGCGTCGAATAACTTCTCTGCTCACGTGGCGGCCGCCTGAAGTTCTCCGATTCCAGCTCTCATCTCCTGTAAAATGTCTCTGTGGCTCTCCAAGTGGCTGGTCTCTCGGAGTTGTTGAAGCTCTCGCTTGAGGTTTTGACCTCCGCTTTCAACCGATCATTCTCGGCGCTCTCTCGGCTACTCGAGCTTTCTCTGCTCTCTCGGCTACTCGAGCTTTCTCTGCAAAATGTGTGAAAGTCATTAGGCTGGAAGCGTGTCTACTGTCAGTGACTAATGCGAAGCGGGTTCTGTGTTGTAGGCTATGCATTTTTTCCGACACTTGGCTGCAAGCTCCCCTCCCCCACCCCTTCTTTCACAAGCAGTGCAGCTTTCTGAAGCGGCGCCTTTTGAAGCTAATGTAACAAATACCACCAATATTGTTGTGTGGCAATAAAAGTATCCAGGGTTTGCACAAGTAGCCTAAATATATAAATAAATTAAGGACATACAATCCTTAATGTGAAAAAACTTAACGTGAGCTTAATGTCCCCAAACAACAAGTCGCTTTTATGCTCATTATAAAGAAAGTTTAACGTGTCCCAAAACAGCTGTCAATTAATCACCAAACGTCAAGAGGGTTGAGTCTGAATGACACCGAAGTTTTAGACACTGTGTTTTTGAAGTTAAGAAATATTTTTGTAATAAAATGGTCATTTAACCAATAAAGGCTGAAAAAATGTACAGTAAAACTAGGCTATACAGTACATGCAACCCAGCAGAAGACTATTATAGGCTATTGGCAAATCATTGAGCATCATTCACACATTGTATTCTACACTGGAGCTAATGTATAGGCATACTGTAAATCATTCAAAATGTGTGAAAGTCATTAGGCTGGAAGCGTGTCTACTGTCAGTGACTAATGCGAGAGTTCTGTGTTGTAGGCTATGCATTTTTTCCGACACTTGGCTGCAAGCTCCCCTCCCCCACCCCTTCTTTCACAAGCAGTGCAGCTTTCTGAAGCGGTGCCTTTTGAAGCTAATGTAACAAATACCACCAATATTGTTGTGTGGCAATAAAAGTATCCAGGGTTTGCGCCAAGTAGCCTAAATAGGCCTATATAAATAAATTAAGGACATACAATCCTTAAAGCTTAACGTTAGCCTACATGTAGATTAATGTCCCAAAACGTCAACAAGTCGTTTTATCGCTCATTATATATGGATTTCTATGAAACGTCATTTAAAACATGCGATGCGCAACCAAGAGGCAGAAAGCACCATAGAACAGCTTAGGGGCAATGCAAAAGAGCAAAAGAATAAAATTATTTTTGTGCTGACAACTGCACCAATTCAAAATCCACGATGGTTAGAGAATGTTAAATATGTTCAATATCCCTAACGGAATGCATGTCTTCGCCAAAATGACAAAATACGATGTTATGTTAATAATGCAAATGAACGCACACTTTGAAATATAGTCGAAATGAGATGTAATCGTCATTGAGACAACAGGGTATACAATACAATCCGATTGTAGCTTACAGCAGCCGGCTATTTAGGTTAAGTTTATAGCGTTGTGGACGGACCACCAAGCGTCTTCTGCCCCACGGCTGCGGCACAGTCTTGAGTGACCGGATTCGTTTTCCTTTGTCATATGAATGCTGTCATTTTGTTAACATTACTGTTAAGGAGATGCTGTAGGCAAAGGCTATATTTCAACCTCGTTAGTGTCAGAACTATTCACAAGGTTTCTGGGCAGCATTTTTATGTTCTGTTAGCAAGCGAACTTCTCATGACTACCGACAAAGTAGCCTACTGCCAGCTGACGAAGCTCTCATTTTAAAACATTACTGAGAGACAGGTACTATACAATCAAGAAATCTTGCCACTGAATCCAAAACTATGTTTAACATTATGTACAAAGCTTAGGCTACAGTGGATTAGCATGTTGCAGGGGCTGCTAAAAACAGAGAAACGCACTGAAAACTCGGCCAATCACAGCCCTTGCTGTGAACGCCACAGCGGACTATGCTGCCCCCAAGCGGCTGCAGTTGTACTTACATGTCACCCAGCTGCGTGAATCACCATTATCGTGAATGAAGTGTCAATTTTTAACGGGGACCCTCTGTATAGGGAAAATGGTTTTGAAGGAAATGTTGAGGCCAGATGTGTATGAACATTTCCAGTAGTTCTAGCGATTCGTGTTTGCCCCAACTTAATCCAATACCCCTACATGTGTGCAAAAGACCTACTCACCCACTTTGTTACAGGAGCCAAACAGCTGTATGGTCCTGAATTCATTTTACATTTAGCAGATGAGGCAAAAGCCTTTAAAGGCCTTGATAAGTGATTGGCATTTCCATACAAAAACGTCAATCAAAAGATTTGTGATTGGTCAGCCAGGTCAAAGGTCAACTGCAGAAGCTTTTCTTAATAAACAACTGCAGAAGGTCCAACGGGCTCTATGCATGCACCACTTCTGCGTTTGGGTAACGTTGCTAAGACATTTCCGGTCAGTGAGATTGACATCATGTAGACATCATGCTTTTCAGGAATACAATATATTTTTTTAATAACTTTTCCAGTTAATAGGGCAGGCCACCTGGATATGTTTACAGTATATCCCTCTCTACTTTTTACAGATGTTTCAAGTGGTGGAGTTTCATAAAGAAAACCCGATAACAGTGGCTGTGGTGGTGAAATCATGGATTGCTGCCACTTCAGAGGTAAGAATAATATTGAAAAAAAGAAAATACACTAAGTAGATCAGTGTTTCCCACAGAATTGAATTCTATTTGTGGTGTTAGGTTTGCAGAATTAACTTGAATGCAACAGTTTTTCGCAAATTAGCACAGCGTGGTTATGATGCTAACCAGATTTAAGCACAACCTGGAAAATCATTGTATGGGGGTCAATGTTGATATTGTGGTGGGCCGCCATAAATAAGTCAATGTATGGGAAACACTGTGGATGTTGGAAGGCCTGCTAGCAGAGTGGAGCGATAAGCTTTGTGTTTTCGATTGGCAGGGACAAATTTGCTATTGGCCCCCCTCGAAAGCTTCAAAGAAGGTTAAGAGAGCGGTTGCCCCTGACAAAGACAGGTGGCAAAAGCGCCCAGTGAGGATGGTGCCACACACACCAACTAGTAAGTCACAGTCATATCTGTTTAATTGCACTGCTGCTAGTAAGTCACGGTCATGTTTAATTGCACTGCTGCTTAGTAAGTCACAGTTATATCCATTTAATTGCACTGCTGCTTAGTAAGTCAGTCATATCTGTTTGATTGCACTGTTGCTGGTAAGTCACAGTCATATCTGTTTAATTGCACTGCTGCTTAGTAAGTCACAGTCATATCCATTTAATTGCACTGCTGCTTAGTAAGTCAGTCATATCTGTTTAATTGCACTGCTGCTGGTAAGTCACAGTCATATCTGTTTAATTGCACTGCTGCTTAGTAAGTCACAGTCATATCCGTTTAATTGCACTGCTGCTGCAATAGACCTTTTTCACATGTTGACATGAAATAGTGGGGCAAGCACAGGTGTTACTAATTACGTTAATTAAGTCTTTGTTTAGTTCAAACGAAGCAAGAACCTTAATTAATGTCATTAACGACACCTGGGCCTGCCATATATGTCATTAACAACACCTGGGCCTGCCATATATGTCATTAACGACACCTGGGCCTGCCATATAAGTCATTAATATCACCTGGGCCTGTCATATATTTAATGTGAAAAAGGTCCACTTTCTGTTAACTTTCCAGAATGCACTTTCTGTTTTATTGCTCTTAATTCTGTATTTTATTCATTTCACTTCCCTTCTTTTTTGTAGTTTATCTCTCTAGATTATTTTAACTCATTGAGTGCCAAAATGCGTTGAGTGACTTTAGCTTTTTTTTTAAATTACGAAACTAGACACTCTAACACACCTTATATGTGATTTTGGGAACTCTGTGATGAATGGAAATGAAATATACGACGATCGAAAACGCACAATCTGGACATTTTATCATAACTCGGTTGCCGCTTTGGAATCATTGACGCTTGCATGTCAGCTCAAAACCAGGCCATTTTTCGTGGGTCTATCACTAGGTGGCAGTCTCGCCAGGTCTCGCTGATCACTTCCCGGAAAGTTTACAGGCAACACTTCATATTTCATGAAAGACGTTTTATCTCTATTTCTAGAAAAAAAACAGCGATTTTGATGAAAACTAGCCACTGTTTAGCTTGGGATTTCTCAGGAACAGAGGCGTGTAGAAATACACGCACAATTGCACCCACTGAGAGCTTAAAGTCTCACCTTTTAAACGAGCCATTGTATGTGTTCATAGCTATAACACCGAATATGCTGTGGCTGTACAAAAATCATCAACAATGGTCTAGATTGCTGGCACTCTAGGACAAAGCTTCCGAAAACAGCTTGGCATTCAATGAGTTAATTTATTTTGTTATAGAACCATACTAGTTTTAAGCTGTTTGTATTCTATTCATAATGCCTTTTAACCTATCTGTACTTATTTCTAACTTTTGCTTTGACATTGTAAAACACAGTTGAGGTACCCCTGTGTATGATGCACTACACAAAACTGCCTTGCCGGTGTCAAACCTACTCACCACTTCACTCGAATAAAACGTATGTACTTTTACCAATTTCAGATGAATACATGAAGGCATTGCATTGGGCAAGGATGGCAGAGACACAGTGTAGTGTGGAGAGCAACTCCGGGGTGGACAAGAGGACCAGCGTTGTGTATGTGGAGGACACTTCGGACAGCAGCAGTGAGTGGATAGTTCAGACTTCACTACATTGTGGTCCGTTAAGCTAGCCCCGCATATAACCGTCATCATGTGTGCACGGTCACTTGCCCATCAGAGCCAAAATCTTTACCTGGCAAACTTTGGATAAACTGTTGGTGCTAACAAAATAGAACTGAATTGTAATTTACTCAGTGGCACGGTGGCAAAATTCGATGCTAATGTGTGGGGTTGTATTGAGAACAGTTCCAAACACATACAGTAGCTTGTCTTGTTGTATTGTTATTGTTTTGTCTGTTGTTATGCTTTCCTTCTACTATGTTAAGCAACCTTGGGTTTGAGAACGGTGCTATTTAAAATAAACATATTACAAAATGAAATGTCAAAAGCGGATAGTGCCATATTTATGTTGGTGTGCAGAGCGCTTTCTAAATACGACATCTTGGAATACTTGTGTTGTAGCAACAGACGATGAGGACCAACCTGTACCCAGGCTCAGCCACCAGGCCTTGGCTCCACCACCACCACCACCACCACAGCCAAGATCCCAACAGCATGACAGTGGTAAGCTGTATTTGTTGAAGCATAAAAAGGCCCAAACCTAAAACCTTTCAATGGAGGCTAACTAATGGTTTCTTACTCCATTGATGGCCTTTTTCTCACAGCAGTCCTTTTGACATGAAATATATGGCCAGGTGTTAATACTGACATCAATAAGCCTGTTTCACAGTGTCTATGTGTCCAGCCTCGTTGATGTTATTGATACCTTGGGCCAATGGGCTAATAAAGGTTCTGATTATGTTACACTTGAATTGAACAGAGACATCTTTAAGATATTTGGTTACACCTGTGCTTGCTCTCCGTAAAAAAGGTCTGTTCAACATATTTTACTGCTTTTCCCAGTACTCCATGGCAATTAGCAAAGCTGCATTGGCTATGAAAATATCCTTTTTTAAACACTCCAAATAAACTCTGGATTGAGAGGCATAACCTCCCCTACATGTATTGACATGTACACCAGCACACATAGGCAGTGTTAGCATAGTGGTTAAGGAACTGGGCTAGCATGCAGATCCCTGAAAAGTTGTGGGTTCAATTCCCAGCTTCCACTGTTGTGCCCTTGTGCAAGGTACTTGGACAATGTAATCCCTTGTAAAGTAATTGGCATATGTAAGCCACTTTGGATGAAAGTGCTAAATGAATAAATGTAATTGTATTGTAACATATACCTCCTTTCTTCTAGGCCTGTCACTGAACGGCTTGCCTACACCCAGTGGCAGCAGTAGCCTTGCATGTGGTCAGTAACCTGTTGCAATCCTGTTCATCTAAGGCCACGTCCACATGTAGCGGGGCATTTTATAAAATATTTTTTAAGCGCTTTCGTTAGCACATTGTTTTCAAAAGCAAACATTTTTGGAAAACTTAGGCAATAGTACTTAGACTGTTTATGTAACCAAAGCCATCCTTACACCAGACGACTTTGACAAGATTTGGGAAAGATTCTTGAAAGATCGTAGTCTTTTGATTAAAGCTTGAAGGGGCATTAGTTTCCGTAGACTGTTCATTTAGACCGTTTATGTAACTAAGTAGAATACTATATCTTGTGATGTTTATACATGCAGAATTCACAGACACGGCAGGTCAGACGGGCGACATTAAACAACTCATGGCAATGATGACCTGTGAGTTCAGCTACACTTCTTCATACGTTTAAAAAAAAACAAAAAAAAAACATTTCTAATTATACAGTATAAAAAAAGCGTTTCTAATTATATACAGTACAGGCCAAAGGTTTGGACACACCTTCTCATTTAATGCATTTCCTTTATTTCCATGACTGTTTACATTGTAGATTCATCAAAACTATTAATGAACACATGTGGAATTATGTACTTAACAAAAAAAGTATGAAATAACTGAAAACATGTCTTATATTCTAGTTTCTTCAAAGTTGCTATTTTTTTTTTAATTTAATACCATATTCAGCAAGCCATAACTTGACAAATATTCATCTGTGGGCCAAATAACTTTGCATTCATTCATAGTTTTGATGCCTTCAGTGAGAATCTACAATGTAAATAGTCATGAAAATAAAGAAAACGCATTGCAATGAGAAGGTGTGTCCAAACTTTTGGCCTGTACTGTACCTACCCATTTTATACGAATAATCAGCATTTATACTGAAATATCCCTTTCACCTCTAACAATTACTCAGCCATATTGTTTACCCAACCATATTGTTTACTCAGCAATATTGTTTACTCAGCCATATTGTTTACTCAGCCATATTGCTTACTCCACCATATTTTGTTGTTTTCTTTGGGTGGTAAGCATTCCAGACGAGGGTATTGGCCAAAATTGACCAGGTCCTGGAGACGAAGCAGGAGCTGATCAGACTGGTGTGTGCCGCTGCCACGTCGGCACCCGCCAGCAACCTCCTGCCCGGTCCCTGCGCCACACAAGAGGACCTCGACGCCCTGTGCGTACGCATCCTCACGGAGGACGATTTCCAGAAACAGCTGGTGTGTGCAATTTAATGCTGTTCAGCAAAAAGTTATTGTGTGCCCATCACACCTTCTGGCAGGTGCAGGACAAAAAAAAACTTACTCAAATGAAAATATACACTTTTGTATAAGTATGTATATAGTATATATAAGTATGTACATATACTTTTTTGATCCCGTGAATTAGTGAAACACACACAACACACAGTGAGGTGAAGCACACACTAATCCCGGCGCAGTGAGACTTATTTGTGGCGGCCCACCACAATATCAACATTGACCACCACAATATCAACATTGACCACCACACAATGATTTTCCAGGTTGAACTAAATTGTGCTTAAATCTGGTTAGCATCATAACCATTGAACACAAATAAGCCAATAGCAATTCATCAGGAGGCTTGGGAGGCAGGCACTGCAGTTAATACACAGGAATTTACTGCACTTTTACAGTATCCCTAAATATTATGTTAATACTAAGGTACATACACATACACGCACACGTACCCCCACACACACACATAAATATATATGTAGACAAAGGAGGGTTCTCCGCGCTTCTGTCGTTTGGCGACAATCCGATGCAACCAGGCCAGGACAGATATTTTAGAGAGAAGAGACGCCGGTGCAGCTCAGATGTCTTCTTAATTTTCTTTATTCTTTAGTAAAAGGTGCAGAACATAAGACTAACGTTTCGATGTAAGTCACATCTTCATCAGAGTCCTTGGAAGGAATGGGGGGTAAGGCCCTGATAAGGATTATCAACAGGTGTGATTGAGCATAGAGGGGGTGTTGGCTACCTGAAGATACACCCAAAGCTACCAAGGAGCTACAGTACACTTACAACATTAGTCATTAAAGGCAAATTGCCCACAAACCAGAAAAGTGATTAAAATGATTGAACAAGCATACGTATCTTATATAAACACGCATGCGTATCTTATATAAACAAGCATACGTATCTTATATAAACACGCATGCGTATCTTATATAAACATGCATGCGTATCTTATATAAACATGCATGCGTATCTTATATAAACACGCATGCGTATCTTATATAACAAGCATGCGTATCTTATATAAACACGCATGCGTATCTTATATAACAAGCATGCATAGTTCCCAATACAATAGGGAAAAAGAATGATTGATGCATAGTTACCAAATACATTGTTAGACAAATAATAGATACAACGTTACAGAAAAATAGATACATTACAGAATGCATGATAGATTTAGTTCTTCATTAAGGCCTAAAGGTTCTAAAGTGCAAAGTGCATGTATCCAATAAGCTTCCCTGCACAGGAGCTTTTTGATATCACCACCTCTGGGTGGGGCTGTGATCTTCTCTATTCCCCAGAATCTTAAAGATGCCGGAGAACCATGATTGGCCTCCTTGTAATGTCGCGCCATGGCATATGTTAAGTTTTGGGTGCGAATGGCGCTCTTGTGTTCAGATACCCGTATTTTAAGTTGACGTTTTGTTTGCCCTATATAAGCCAGTCCACAGGGACATTTTAGAAGATATATTACGTATATGGTGTTGTAATTTATAAATGAAGAGAAGAAATTTCTTGCCAGTGCGGGGGTGAGAAAAGCACTTTGTGTTGGACGAATTTGAGCATTGTGCACAATTTACGCATTTGTAGAAACCTTGTGGTGGACAGGATAGCCAAGTGGTTGGAGGTGGGGTGTTCATGTCCGAGTGGACCAATCGATCGTGGATGTTGCGAGCCTAAATATAAATCTGGGTGGCTCTGGGTGGGAGTCAGTATGGTTAGATGGGGCAAACGAGAGTCCTTTCTGAAGTACTGCTTTCTCTGTATCCGTCAGGTCAGAGTCTGAGATGTTGATTACAGTCTCCTCCGGTGGTTCTGTGGGGACCAACGCGTGGGTGGCGGGGGTTCTCTTCTTCCCCCTCGAGCCCCGCCTCGTCTTTGTCTTGGGCGATGGTGGCGTTGGTCCAAAAAAGACGTAGAGTTGGACTGTGGTGGTATGTAACGACCTCCGACGTCGCTCAGGTCATCAGATGAGTCTCTCTCACTCGCTGTAGATAGGGGCGCGTACCTGTTCGTCTTCAGTAGGGGCGGGTGGTTATTCCTTTGAAATGTCCTTCTACTACCTTGCCATTCATAAACTGTCCCATCCGCATAGTCTTTAGTATCCCGTTCATATTTCCTCCTTTTGTAAGTCTGTAGATCTTTCACAAAACTGGATAGAGGGGTGGAGATGTTTTCTGTAACCTCAGCAAACGCATCCTGAGTAATTTTGCTTTTTATTTCCTCTTCCACCCGTATGGCCTCAGTCTTTAATTTTTCTTGTTCAGACTTGGTCATCTCAATTATCAAGAGCATAAGGTCAAGGGAGCATTTGTCTAAAATGTGCTCCCATTTTTGCATGAAGGATTTGTCATGAACGTATTCTTAAAAAGTGAGTGTGGCACAATAATGTCAGCACCTTGTTCATCAGTGTACGACAATGTCTCTGATCGTGCATTGGTACTTGCGTTAATAGATTCAAAGCTGATCATCTTAGCTCTTCTTACAGCGTGCAACGGGAACGTAGGAGGCCTGTCCAATTAGCCTCTGTGGTATATCAGTAGACAAAGGAGGGTTCTCCGCACTTCTGTCATTTGGCGACAATCCGGTGCAACCAGGCCAGGACAGATATTTTAGAGAGAAGGAGAGACGCCGGTGCAGCTCAGATGTCTTCTTAATTTTCTTTATTTAGTTTGTGCTAAATTGTGCTGAAATCTGGTTAGCATCATGACCATTGAACACAAATAAGCCAATAGCAATTCATCAGGAGGCTTGGGAGGCAGGCACTGCAGTTAATACACAGGAAATTACTACACTTTTACAGTATCCCTAAATATTATGTTAATACTAAGGTACATACACATACATGCACACGTACCCACACACACACATATAAATATATATATTTATCTTACAGGTATCCGTTCTGTGCCTAGACAGCTCAAAGAGGCTAGGTATGACAGTGCGGCGCATGATGACCCGTCTCGGGACCAGAGAGCTGTGGTCTGCGTACAGCATGAGGGGCAGGAAGAAGAAGGCTTGTTTTGCAGACCTGCCTCTCCTGCAGATGGTAACAAGTAAGTGCCAACATGGTGGGGTGCTCACTACCAAAGCAATATGGTGGCCATGTTCACTACCAAAGCAATATGGTGACAGCGTTCAAGTATGACACTTAAATAGAACTCAAACGCACTATGTGGTATCTAGCTTTCTAATATCTATGCTCACTACTCACTATTGACCTGCTTCTCCTGCTTACTACTCACTATTGACCTGCCTCTCCTACTCACTGCCTCTCCTGCTCACTATTGACCTGCCTCTCCTGCTCACTACTCACTATTGACCTGCCTCTCCTGCTCACTATTGACCTGCCTCTCCTGCTCACTATTGACCTGCCTCTCCTGCTCACTACTCACTATTGACCTGCCTCTCCTGCTCACTACTGACCTGCCTCTCCTACTCACTACTCACTATTGACCTGCCTCTCCTGCTCACTATTGACCTGACCTGCCTCTCCTACTCACTATTGACCTGCCTCTCCTGCTCACTACTCACTATTGACCTGCCTCTCCTACTCACTATTGACCTGCCTCTCCTGCTCACTACTCACTACTGACCTGCCTCTCCTACTCACTATTGACCTGCCTCTCCTGCTCACTACTCACTACTGACCTGCCTCTCCTGCTCACTACTGACCTGCCTCTCCTGCTCACTATTGACCTGCCTCTCCTACTCACTATTGACCTGCCTCTCCTGCTCACTACTCACTACTGACCTGCCTCCTACTCACTACTCACTATTGACCTGCCTCTCCTGCTCACTACTGACCTGCCTCTCCTGCTCACTATTGACCTGCCTCTCCTGCTCACTATTGACCTGCCTCTCTTGCTCACTACTGACCTGCCTCTCCTGCTCACTATTGACCTGCCTCTCCTGCTCACTACTCCCTATTGACCTGCCTCTCCTACTCACTATTGACCTGCCTCTCCTGCTCATTATTGACCTGCCTCTCCTGCTCACTACTGACCTGCCTCTCCTGCTCACTACTGACCTGCCTCACCTGCTCACTATTGACCTGCCTCTCCTGCTCACTATTGACCTGCCTCTCCCCTTGACCATTGACTCTCCTGCTCACTACTCACTACCGACCTCTCCTACTACTCATTGACCTGCCTCTCCTGCTCACTACTCACTACTGACCTGCCTCTCCTGCTCACTACTGACCTGCCTCTCCTGCTCACTATTGACCTGCCTCTCCTACTCACTATTGACCTGCCTCTCCTGCTCACTACTCACTACTGACCTGCCTCTCCTACTCACTACTCACTATTGACCTGCCTCTCCTGCTCACTACTGACCTGCCTCTCCTGCTCACTATTGACCTGCCTCTCCTGCTCACTATTGACCTGCCTCTCTTGCTCACTACTGACCTGCCTCTCCTGCTCACTATTGACCTGCCTCTCCTGCTCACTACTCCCTATTGACCTGCCTCTCCTACTCACTATTGACCTGCCTCTCCTGCTCACTACTGACCTGCCTCTCCTGCTCACTACTGACCTGCCTCACCTGCTCACTATTGACCTGCCTCTCCTGCTCACTACTCACTATTGACCTGCCTCTCCTGCTCACTATTGATATGCCTCTCCAGCTCACTACCACTACTGGGGTTTCTGTAATCACACATCCTAATCAGACACTGTGATGTTTTTCTGTAGTCACACATCCTAATCGCACATTGTGTTTCTGTTTCTATTCAGTGGCCTGTACTACATGCCATCCAGAAGTCAAGATTGCAGACGTGGAGAAAGAGGTGGCAGACTTTCTTAAACACGCCCCTTTTAAAAAGGGTGGAACAGGCAAGGTAGGTGTAGTAGAATTTGTCCGCATTATATCAGTAACCTAACTGCTGTAGCAAGACCTTAAATTTTACCCAGTCAGTGGGGTTTATTACCTCAAGACCTTACATTTTACCCAGCCAGTGGGGTTTATTACCTCAAGACACACCACAACAAAACACAAAAAAAAAAGACGAGAGACACAAAGTCCAAATCAGAATGACCGCAAAATCCCAGAGGATCACTAACCCCGGAGGATCACTAATCTCAGAGGATCCCTAATCCCAGGGGGATCCCTAACCCCGGAGGATCACTAATCTCAGAGGATCCCTAATCCCAGGGGGATCCCTAACCCCGGAGGATCACTGATCCCAAAGGATCCCTAATCTAGTTAGTCTAGTTTTTTGACCTCATATCTTCTGGTGATGTGACCATGTGACTGGTTATCCTTGCTGTCCTCATCTGGCAAAGACTGAGCGCTCAATTGACCATTTTCACAAAACACTCCCAAATTCCAGCTCAATTGACCGTTTTCACAAAACCCTCCCAAATTCCAGCTCAACTGACCGTTTTCACAAAACCCTCCCAAATTCCAGCTCAACTGACCGCTTTACAAAACACTCCTCTTAAATTCCAGCTCAACTGACCGTTTTCACAAAACCCTCCCAAATTCCAGCTCAACTGACCGTTTTCACAAAACCCTCCCACATTCCAGCTCAACTGACCGTTTTCACAAAACCCTCCCAAATTCCAGCTCAACTGACCGTTTTCACAAAACCCTCCCACATTCCAGCTCAACTGACCGTTTTCACAAAACCCTCCCAAATCAGCAGCTCAACTGGACCCCTTTCACAAAACCCTCCCACATTCCAGCTCAACTGACCGTTTTCACAAAACCCTCCCAAATTCCAGCTCAATTGACCGTTTTCACAAAACACTCCCAAATTCCAGCTAAAACCCTCCCAAATTCCAGCTCAATTGACCGTTTTCACAAAACCCTCCCAAATTCCAGCTCAATTGACCATTTTCACAAAACCTCCCAAATTCCAGCTCAATTGACCATTTTCACAAAACCTCCCAAATTCCAGCTCAACTGACCGTTTTCACAAAACCCTCCCAAATTCCAGCTCAATTGACCATTTTCACAAAAACCTCCCAAATTCCAGCTCAACTGACTGCCACAAACCCTCCTAAATTCCAGCTCAACTGACCGCTTTCACAAAACCCTTCCAGCTAAAACCCTCCCAAATTCCAGCTCAACTGACCCGCTTTCACAAACCCTCCCAAATTCCAGCTCAATTGACCGCTTTCACAAAACCCTCCCAAATTCCAGCTCAATTGACCCACAAAAACCAAATTCCAGCTCAACCATTTTCACAAAACCTCCCAAATTCCAGCTCAATTGACCATTTTCACAAAACCCTCCCAAATTCCAGCTCAATTGACCGTTTTCACAAAACCCTCCCAAATTCCAGCTCAACTGACCGTTTTCACAAAAACCTCCCAAATTCCAGCTCAATTGACCATTTTCACAAAACCCTCCCAAACTCCAGCTCACATAGTTATTGTTGTTTTTTTGTTGTTTTTTCCACAGAGTGGAGCGTCAGCACCAGAGCAGCACCATCAGCACAGCCCTAGCCCCAGATGTCCCAGCCCTACCCAGACGATGCTGCTATTTTAAATAAATACATAAATACAGTAAATACATACATAAATAAATAAATTAATTAATACATCTGATACTGTTTATAGACTCTGTCTGATGTATTTTGATGTAGAGTTGAAGAATAAATTGTTTGTAGACTCTGTCTGGTTTATTTTGATGTAGAATTGGCCTGCTCATAAATTATATTAGAAAGCATAAATGGCAGAATAAATTCTGAAGCTCATGTGGCTGTCTAATGAACACATTCAATAAAGGTGCTGAAGTCGACGTGTAGTGGACATGATTAAAACCTCATTTAAACATTTGTAATACCTCCATCACATTTTTCTTTTTCAAGCGTTGTGTTTTACACCCACTATGAACCATTTTGCAACATATTCAAAAAAAACTTGCAAAGCAATTTAATCTAAAACCAAAGTTATTCTGAACGTGTCTAACACGTAAACACGGAAATGTGTTTGACACTCATTAAAAATTATTTTGAAACATGTAAAAACACTTCATATATAATGATTCTACACTTTAACCAGAAACCAACGTGACTGTAACCAAAATAAATCCAGAAAAAAAGGATTTTACTACAGTCTTTTACTACGGATTGTTACTTGGGATATTTACACGGGTCAATTCAGATTTAAACATGGATCAATGTGATGTCCTTTTAACTCATTGAGTGCCAAAAACATAATATTACGTTTGTAGCTTTTTTTTTTTTTTAATTACGAAACTAGACACTCTAACACAGTGTTTCCCAAAGTCTGAGATTTTATTTGGGTCGCCAGCACAATTTATGTTGTGTTATAGCCTAACTGATACCATTTGTCATTTGATACCAGGAAAGCTAACAGTTTTCTATTAGGATGTACAGTCACGGTTTTGTCATAAAAGCTCATGAAACTGGGGGACGAACGCATCGCATGGATATCTACCTCTCAAAATGAAACCGTTCTGTGGGGCGCCTGCCATGTACCTCACAGTTGCAAACTGCAAGGAACATGAATCCGCCTATTTGCACGAACATACCAGATACCAGTGCATTATATTAGGCTACAATTTAAATGGACATTTTAAACACTATTTTTAAAAATCACAGACCTTTCTACCTCGCTAACTCAAAGTAAAGGCGCATTCTTCTGGCTATTGCGCAAAAGGCTCTTGTTCTGATATACAGTAACAACTATACAATATAATATAATACAACAATACAATATAACGACTTGAGTTATTTGCTGTTTACATCGGAATTGACGTCCACAGTGTTATGGACCCATTTGTCTGCAACGCAACGTAGCCTACAACATTTTTTTTAGAAATACAGGAACAGCTTACTATGCTGACGAATGACGACTGTGCAACATGCAAGAATTTCCCCAACTCTCGGATGCGCATTTAAAACATATCTTAGTCATTTCCAACTTTTCACGCTGATGGTGCTCAAAATGCAACACAACCGTGTTCAAAGCAGGATCTATCTATTTAGATCCTATAGCAATGTATGGTTGGGGGAGCCATAGAAAAGTTGGAGAACCTGTGGCCTAAAACAATGTTGGTGGTTGCAGGGTAGATTTGAAATGAAATGGGTCGCGATGGTCTGTCATTTTTAAAAAGTGGGTCCCCAGAAAAAAAGTTTGGGAAACACTGCTCTAACACACCTTATATGTGATTTTGGGAACTCTGTGATGAATGGAAATGAAATATATGACGATCGAAAACTCATAAAAACGCAAGATCTGGACATTTTATCTGGACGTTTGATCTTAACTCAGCTTTTGATGGTTGCCGCTTTGTTTCGAATCAGTCACTGATTAGCCTACAGTATCAGCGACATGCAAGCCAGGTCAAAATCAGGTCATTGATTTCCGTGGGTTTATCACTAGGTGGCAGGTCTCGTGAGATCTCTTCCCAGAAACTTTGCAGGCAACACTTCTCAGGTGCTGAAGGGAGAAATGAAAAAGTCGAAGAAAAAGATATTGCAGCAGGTGCGTTTTCGCCAGACAACGCTGGATGAGTCCACCTTTCTACTAAGACAAGGTGACTCTGACCACGACAGGTCAAAAACATTACAAGGAGTGACTGAACACTGTGCTGAGGAGGGAGTTCCATCTCCACCACGAGCCGGGCCTAGCGGAGTGGGTGGTAGGCAGAAGTCAGCTTGCAAAGAGGGCACGCCCTTGCCAGAGTGCGAATATGTCGGTGATAGTGACTCATAAAAAGACGAAATATCTCCATTTCTAGAAAAAACAGGGATTTTGATGAAAACTAGCCACTGTTTAGCTTGGGATTTCTCAGGAACAGAGGCGTGTAGAAATACACGGTTTGCACCCACTGAGAGCTTAAAGTCTCACCTTTAAAACGAGCCATTGTATGTGTTCACAGCTATAACACAGAATATGCTGTGGCTGTACAAAAATTATCAACAATGGTCTAGATTGCTGGCACTCTAGGACAAAGCTTCCGAAAACAGCTTGGCATTCAATGAGTTAATATCTGTACCATAATATGAGGTGTTCCACATTCATTTAGATAAAAGGCTGATACTGTTAGTCCAAAATAACTGCCTGGAGGTGTTACCAAGATAACTGGTGAGTGTAAGACCTAATTGCTAAGACACTAATTGCAGATTCACCTCCATTTTGTTAAATTCAGGTTACACTAATTGCAGATTTACCTCCATTTTGTTCAGTTCAGATTACCCTAATTGCAGATTTACCTCCATTTTGTTAGATTCAGATTACACAAATTACAGACTAACCTCCATTTTCTCTGACAGTAGTCCGTAGGAGTGTCATTGTCTGGCTGAGGGCTTGTAAAAATCGGAGACGAAGATACGCAGCAATGATGTGTAAACTCACATCAGACATGCGAACGCTAACAATGCTAATAAACCTGTAAAAATACATCAGACATGCTGACGCTAACAAAACCGTTAGCACACCGTCAAGGCATACAATTTGGGGAGTAGGCAATGGTATATCAAAGTCAAGTCAAAGTCAAAGTCAGCTTTATTGTCAATTTCTTCACATGTTCCAGACATACAAAGAGATTGAAATTACGTTTCTCACTATCCCACGGTGAAGACAAGACATATTTTACCAATTTAAGTCCACAGACAAACATAACATTCAAGTAAACAAAAAAGTAAGTAAATAAGTAAAACAGAGGGCACATATAATAATGAAAAAAAAATAAGAGCAGCAAAATTTGGTTGAAATTGTGCATAGACAGTCAATAAAATACTAGTGCAAAAGTCAGGCCAATAAAAGGCTTGGGTAGTTCTGTTTGACCTAAATAAGAAAGAAAGTGGCATAGTGGTGCAAGTTATGTAAGAGCAGCAGAAGTGTTGTGTTTTCAGGACAACAACAACAAGTTGTAAAGTGTACAAGTGTGCAAGTGGAGTAGTGCAGGCGGCCATTGTGGGTCCAATGTCCAGGATGTTATGTAGCTGAGGGTGGAGGGGAGAGGAGGGAGAGAGTTCAGCATCCTTACAGCTTGGTGTATGAAGCTGTTGGTGAGTCTGGTAGTCTTAGAAAGCAGGCTTCTGTACCACTTCCCAGAGGGCAGTAGATCAAAGAGATTGTGGCGGGGTGACTTGCATCACTCCCACAATTTTGGTGCCTTCTTGGTGAGGTGGGTGGTGTAAATGTCCTTCAGAGAGGGGGAGTGAAGCACCAATAATCCTTCCAGCTGTGTTCACTATGCGCTGCGGGCTTTCCTGTTGTATTCAGTGCAGCTTCCGCCCCACACAGCGATACAGCTGGAGAGGATGCTCTCAATGGTGCCTCGGTAGAATGTGGTCATGATGGCTGGTGGAGCACTTGCTCGCCTGAGTTTCCGCAGGAAGTACAGGCGGCGCTGAGCTCTCTTCGCCAGTGATGCAGTGTTGGTGGTCAGGAGAGGTCTTCACTGATGTGCACCCCAGGAATTTGGTGCTGCTCGCTCTCTCCACCACAGCACCGTCGATGGTCAGTGGCAGGTGTTGGGTGTGACCTCTCCGAAGTCAACAACAATCTCTTTGGTCTTGCTGACGCTCAGCAGGAGGTTGTTGTCCCTGCACCACGTGGTCAGATGGTCGACCTCCAACCTGTATTGAGTCTCATTAAGCCCTTGGTGATGAGACCCACCAGAGTTGTGTCGTCAGCAAATTTCACTATGTGATTGTTGCTGTAGGTTGCAGTGCAGTCATGCGTCAGCAGGGTGAAGAGCAGCGGACTGAGCACGTATATGTTTTTTTTTCATTCACATTTGTCAGTATTAACCTTTCTCTTTTTCTCTGTTTTAGGGACAAGAGGAGGGGTTGAACATGGCTCCAATCCTCAGCTCTGAAATGGACCAGTTCCCTACAGACCCGATGTCTCAGGCCCATTTATGGAAAGTGTCAGTGGTGCTGCAGGACTGCTGTCGACCACTAGGGGGCCAAGGGAAGGATGAGGAGAACAACAGAGATAAAGAACAGCCTGGTGCCGGTAAAGACAAAGCAGACATTAAATAATGCCACTTAAAAGGTGCAGTCAGCAATCATACGTGATTTTAAGCCCGTAACATTTTTTTGCCACATTGAACAATCATCTCCTCATGATCTGCTAGCTATCCGTTGAGTACACTTAAAATAAAAAAAGAAAAAAATGGTTTATGGAAGCAGACCTGCTAATCATTTAGAATATAAACATAAACTTAAACTGTGTAATCACTGGCTGCATCTTTAATTTGGTTCTAAAAAGGAAAGGATTTACACACAAATGTATTTTCGTATGTGTGTTTATATGCGTGTGTCTGTACATACCATGTGAGAAGTTGACCACATTTTTTAAATATCGAGACATACAAATCTATATAGTCCTGACAGTTAACAAGAAACACAGTTGTTTGTGTTTGCTCAAGTGGTTGTCTTCTATTTTTGTTTTGGAAAACAGGGAAAGGAGCATCTTCCTCGTCCTCCATCTTACAGATTGCAGATACAGAGAAACCATACTGTTGCTCTCAGTGTGGCAGGAGTTACCGACAAAAGAAGAATCTCAAACAGCACCAGCGTACTCACACAGGAGAGAGACCATACCAATGCGCTCAGTGTGGCATAGCTTTCACTCACAAGGGCTCTTTGAAACAACATCAGCGCATTCACACAGGAGAGAGGCCATACCAGTGCTCTGAATGTGGGAAGAGTTTCACTAATTCCGGATCTTTGAAACGACACGAAAAAACGCACACTGGAGAGAAGCCATACTCCTGTTCCTACTGTAGCAAGAGTTTCACTTACAATCATAATCTCAAAACTCATCAGCGCATTCACACAGGAGGAAGGTCATTCGACTGCGCTGAGTGTGGCCAGAGTTTCTCTGAATGGGAACACCTCAAACAACACAAGCGCTCTCAACATACAGGCAAAGGCCTGTGCCACTGCACTCAGTGTGGCAAGAGTTTCATTTCCAACCAGAATCTCATACGACACCAGCGCATCCACACAGGAGAGAGACCATACCAATGCACGCAGTGTGAAAAGACTTTCACTGACGGGGGAACTCTTAAACGACACCAGCGCATTCATACAGGAGAGAGGCCATATCGATGCACTCAATGTGGGAAGAGTTTTCATCAAGGGATAAATCTGAAAGTACATCAGCGAACGCATACAAAAGAGAGACCGTACCGCTGCACTTTCTGCGGCCACAGTTTCACTCGAGAGGACCAGCTCCAGAGACACCAGCTAAAGTTCCACAACGCCGATCTGGAGAGGGTGTGAAGTGGAACATGATCGGCTGGGAGATCACAGGTTGTTTTGTGATTAATGAAATGTTTTGAAGTTTTAACTAAAGAGTCACAGAAACAATTAAAGACTGAGAAAAAAAATGGCCACATTAAAGTAAATAGATAACAGGAAAGACACGAGCAACATAAAGAAAATAGAACAAACATAGAACACAGCTGCTTCACTTGGCCAGGTGGGGCAGAGCCCTGTCAAAGATTCCTCCACTAGAAAAAATAGATCCATAAAACAAATCTTAAATACAATGTTGTTTGTTAATATAGTCACTGAGACAACTACGGAATATTTTTTATATTCTAATAATTTGCACAATATATATATATATATATATATTGTATATGATAATTTGCTGTACTTCATCCAATGGCCGAGCTAGCGCCATTCAGGCTGTCTACTAGCACTCTTCGGGCTGTCAACTAGCGGCATGGAAGCGGTCTTCTAGTGGCATTCGGGCTGTCTACTAGCGGCATGAAAGCGGTCTACTAGCTTGTTAGATAGCTAATTACCCCATTTCTCAACCTCAGAGCTTTAAGCGTAACTCTCGCCAAAATGCAACCTAGGGTATTTTTGTGAATGTACTCACAAAATATCAAAATCAAAGTCAAAGTCAAAATTTTGTTTAAAAGCATAATTATGTCGGAAGCGCTACTTTTAAGCTTGACCGTATTGTCGTGTTCAGGTCAAATGAGAGTGAATGAGAGTGGTAGGGGAACTACTATGTTTGATGCATGATCGTGTGAAAAACGTTATTTTTCAAACACTAAGAAGGCTCGACACACCATGAAACTTTGATCAAAGTATCACCAGGGTCTCTATACACAAACTCGAGCATTGAGAACATTGTTTGTGTACACAGAGTTCACTAAAAAGAAAGGCTTTGGACAACTCACATTTCTGTGAAGAATGTTTTGAATGTAGAAAGCCTCTGGCACAGTCCAATGCATATGTTGCGTTAGCATTGTCGACTCGACTGGAGAGCCTAACCGGTCCTGACTGCAAGCGACGCGAACAGCGCAATTCAACGCAACGTTTTGAGAACTTTTGTCAGACTATAGTGTCTATTTCCTTTCTGTCGCTGGTGTTGCTCTGCTATTTTAAATGAGAAATATTACGCAATAGAAGGGCATATTTAACGGATTCAGTGTAGACAGCGAATTCAGTGTAGACAGATAACACCGAATGCTACAAGATAGTTGCTTGCTCGGATCCTGTTAGGACACGTTGTAACACTACAGTAGGTCATAAAGCAGCTGTCCACGCTCTCAGTCACGTTAGCATCGTTAGCATCATGGACTCGACTGGAGAGCCTAACACTAGCAAAGACTTTCTAATGTGGAGACACAGACTCAAAAAATCCTTCATAGAAATGAATGGGGCTAGTTTGTAACGTTGTCTACACATATCCCACCCCTTCCCTGGCAAAATGTCGACATGTGAATACATTGAGCCAATCATGTGGTGTGATGTGAATACATTGAGCCAATCATATGGTGTGTTGTGAAGACATTTGTGAAGACGCATTTCTGCCGAATAGGATGCCCGATGAGTGCCCAAAAAGCGTTGCAATATGGCAGCCGAGTGGAGGGACTTGCCTAAAAAGACTTTGACACTAGGTCAACTATGTCCACGCTCTCAAGTCGCGTTAGCATCATCGATTTAACTATAGAGCCACCAGCTGAGACCCCAGTATTAACGACTGTTATTCTGATTTAAAAATATGCGTGTGCAAGTTCATTATTATTGCAGTAATACAGTTGTCTTGAGCTGTTGCACTGTTACTATTTAGATAAAAACAACAGTGCACAACACATGCTGTTGAAGAGTAGTTAGCCAGTCTCACTTAACCTGTTAAATACTTTTATAACACAACATTGATTAAATCTGTTAAATCCTATTTATCTACATTTCCTGATTTTACTGTTAACATTTTTAAGTTTTACATTTATTTGATCTACTTTTTTTTTCAAATCTGATCTATTTCAGGCATTCCTGACATATTTGGTGATGGAACATTTGTAACATTTGTACAAACTGACTGTGCATGAAAATATTGTGTTGATGACAATCATAGACTGTATAAAAAGAGTCATTGATAACAATGCATTTCTTTGGTGTACACCTTTTCTTATGTTTAGACATTAGAGACATTGGAGACATTTGAGCTTGTTGACCAACGCTTTATTGTAGGTCTGCTTCAATGAACGCATGTGACCTAGAACCTTAGCCCCTAGAACCTTAGCCCATAGAACCTAAACAGAAAACTGGGCTTCGCAGTGTGAATTCAGTTTTTTTTCCTTCTTCTTCAGTGCATTAGTGTTGTACTTGACAGCATTAAACAATTACACAAATAACTAATTTCTCATTAATGAACATAAATGAAGCCACAGCTTCATGCAACAACTTAAATAAATAAAATCAGCTTATAAAATAAATAATCAGCTTATAAAATAAATAAATAATCAGCTTATAAAAACAGCCAAAGAACATGGGCATAAAACAACAACCTGTATGGTGTGTGTGTACGTAGTGCTGGCTGACCTGTATGGTGTGTGTGTATACGTAGTGCTGGCTGACCTGTATGGTGTGTGTGTGTACGTAGTGCTGGCTGACCTGTATGGTGTGTGTGTGCGTAGTGCTGGCTGACCTGTATGGTGTGTGTGTGCGTGGTGCTGGCTGACCTGTATGGTGTGTGTGTGTGTGTAGTGCTGGCTGACCTGTATGGTGTGTGTGTGTCGCGTGGTGCTGGCTGACCTGTATGGTGTGTGTGTACGTAGTGCTGGCTGACCTGTATGGTGTGTGTGTATACGTAGTGCTGGCTGACCTGTATGGTGTGTGTGTTATTGTGCGTGGTGCTGGCTGACCTGTATGGTGTGTGTGTGCGTGGTGCTGGCTGACCTGTATGGTGTGTGTGTGTGCGTTAGTGCTGGCTGACCTGTATGGTGTGTGTGTGTACGTAGTGCTGGCTGACCTGTATGGTGTGTGTGTGTACGTAGTGCTGGCTGACCTGTATGGTGTGTGTGTGTGTGTTTATTTATTTTATAAAAACAGTCAAAGAACATGGGCATAAAACAACAACCTGTATGGTGTGTGTGTGTACGTAGTGCTGGCTGACCTGTATCTGTATGGTGTGTGTGTGTGTATGTATGTGTGTTTATGGGGTGTATGGTGTGTGTGTGTGTTTATTTATTTGATAAAAACAGCCAAAGAACATGGGCAGAAAACAACAACAAAACAAAAAATTGAGATCTGTTGAAAACTCTGAGTTTCTGAGTGTGGATGGGTGTGTGTGTGGATGGGTGGATGGGTGTGTGTGTGTGGATGGGTGTGTGTGTGTGTGTGTGTGGATGGGTGTGTGTGTGGATGGGTGTGTGTGTGGATGGGTGTGTGTTGTGTGATGGGTGTGTGTGTGTGTGTGTGTGTGGATGGATGGGTGTGTGTGTGGATGGGTGTGTGTGATTGTGTGTGGATGGGTGTGTGTGTGTGTGTGTGTGGATGGGTGTGTGTGTGTGATGGGTGGATGGGTGTGTGTGTGTGTGTGTGTGTGGATGGGTGTGTGTGTGGATGGGTGTGTGGATGGGTGTGGATGGGTGTGTGTGTGGATGGAGGTGATAAATTAATGTGTGTGTGTGTGGATGGGATGTGATAGGTGTGTGTTAGATAAGTGTATGTGTATGTGTGTAGATGGTGTATATGTAGATAAGTATATATATATATATATGTAGATAGAATATATATATGTATATATAGATACGTATGTATGTAGATAGAGTATATGTAGTGTATATAGATAAGTATATATGTGAATAGAGTATATAATTATATATATATATGAATAAATATATATATATATATATATATAAATAAATTATATGTATGTATATATATATAAGTGTGTATGTAGATAAGTATATATATATATATATATAGATAGGTAAACATATATAGATAAGTATATATGTGTATGTGTAGATAGGTGTGTGTGTGTGTGTGTGTGTAGATAGAGTATGTGTGTAGATGAGTATGTGTGTAATTGTGTAGATAGAGTATGTATGTGTATGTAGATAGAGTATGTGTAGATAGGTATATGTGTATATATAGATAAGTATATATGTATATGTATATGAATACGATATATATATAGATAAATTAATAATATAATTATATAGATAAATTATATATATATATATATGAATACGTATATATAGATAAGTATATATATATATGTATAGATAAATTATATATATATGTAGATAAATATATATAAATTATATAATTATGTATGAATAAATTATATGTAATTATGTAATAATATATAGATAGAGTATGTGTGTGTGTGTGTGTAGATAGAGTGTGTGTGTGTGTGTGATAGGTATGTGTAGATAGGTATGTAATTATGTAATATGTAAGATAATTAATATGTATGTATGTAATATGAATAGAGTAATATGTAATTATGTATGTAATAGAATGAAGTGTATATGTATGTATATATGAATAAATTATATATATGTATGTAATATAGATAAATTAATATAATTATATATATGTAATAATAATATAGATAGAGTATATATATGTATATGTAATATAGATAGAGTATGTAATTATGTATATATGTATATGTAAGATAAGTATATATGTATGTATGTATATGTGTGTGGATGGGGTAAGTGTGTGTGTGTACTAATTGGTGTGTGTATTGCTGGCTAACATGTATGGAGTGTGTGTGTGTGCGCATTGTGCGGGCTAACCTGTATGGTGTGTGTGTATACGTAGTGCTGGCTGACCTGTATGGTGTGTGTGTATACGTAGTGCTGGCTGACCTGTATGGTGTGTGTGTGTGTGTGTGTGTTTTATGGGTGTGTGTTTATGGGTTGTATGTGTGTGTGTGTGTGTGTGTGTTTATGGGTTGTATGTGTGTGTGTGTGTGTGTTTATGGGTTGTATGTGTGTGTGTGTGTGTGTGTATGTGTGTTTATGGGATGTATGTGTGTGTGTGTGTGTGTGTGTATGTGTGTTTATGGGATGTGTGTGTGTGTGTGTGTGTGTGTTTATGGGGTGTATGTGTGTGTGTTTATGGGGTGTATGTATGTGTGTGTGTATGGGTGTGTGTTTATGGGGTGTGTGTATGTGTGTGTGTGTGTGTGGAGGGACTGTCGGGTTATGACGGTCTGGAGGCCACTGGAGCGGTCATAGGGAACTCATTTCTGGGTGACAAGAAACCAACAGTGTCGTTACTAATGGTGGCTCACTACACTTTACAGGCAATTACTGTGTGTGTGTGTGTGTGTGTGTGTGTGTGTGTGTGTGTATGTGCAGTGCTGCTAACCTGTGAGCTCTCCCTCTGAAGTGTCTCATAACACACCGTGCTCCCCTCTCCCCGAGTCCTCCAGCTGCCAGAAGCAAGCACATGCAAACAGTCAACAACAACAACAGCAACAACAACAACACAAGTCAAAATGGACTACACATATTTATATTCATTTTAAAGGGACACTAGGCAAGCCTGATGCTTTTTCTCTACGAAACTCCCCCTCGCTCGTTCTGAAGCTCTTTTTCTTTTCTTTGCATCTTCCGTCAAAGGGTTTTAGCTGCTTCTTCGCAGGCTCTGCCATTATACACACACGTTTGCAACAATCGCTAGCGTTTAGTTAGCCTGCCTCTGTGCTGTGGATGCAGGATGTAAACTGATCCTGCTTGATTCGGCGGTGCGATACACTGAACTTGCAGCGGGATATTCTTCCTACAGGCAGTAGGGTGAGGAGAGAGTCTTCATTCACTCTGTAATGAGTCATTTAACCATATACCGACTTACGAAGATGAGTAATTAACACGAAAAAGTTGCCAGGTGTCCCTTTAAGCAAACCAACATTACATGCACATTACATACACAAAGAATGTGTTGTAATGTTTAACAAACTAACATGACACACTATCAGTCAAAAGTTTGGGGTCACTTAGAAATGTCCATTCCACTCCGTTATCGACAGAATACCAGCAGAGACCATTTGCATTCATTTTTTACTCAGGGCAGCAGTTTTCAGACTACATTATGTGCTTACATAATTGCAAAAGGGTTCTCCAATGTTTTCTCAGTTACCCCTTTAAAATGATATCAGATTAGTTAACAGAATGTGCCTTTGCAACATTGGATGAAAGGTTGCTGATAATGGGCAATGTAGATATTGCATTACAGATCAGCCATTTCTTTCTACAACAGTCGAGAACTCTTTTGCAATTATATCTACAGTATAATGGAGTGGAATGGAAATTTGTAAGTGTCTCTCTATATATTATAGCAATACTGTACGTGTTGCAAAATCTTACATCTTCTGGATGTGGTGATCACAACTACGAGTGCAGTCACTGCACTGCACACGATCGGAATGATGTACTTCTGATTGAACGCTGGCTCATCATCTGGAGGTAGACGATGGAAAGACACAGTTGCTTCTCTATGGAAAGACATAGTTGCTTCTCTATGGAGAGACACAGTTGCTTCTCTATGGAGAGACACAGTTGCTTCTCTATGGAAAGCATCCTGTGTGCGTGTCAAAGTACAAGCAGCAGTCCATACTCCATAGTAGGCTATTCCAAGTGTCAGTTTATAAACACATCATATAATTTTTATGTCGTTTTGAATAGCCACTGCATACCCGTGTGGGTTGGCGTGTTCTTGCAAAATCGGCGGAATACAAGTATGGAAGCAAAATAATTTCATGAAAGCTAACCGCATCATCTAAAGACGGCTCTACACAGCAGTCTTTATATTGTTGAAGTCACTGTAACATAATAATCATCCAAACACCTTAAGTATAAGTATATCTACTCTTTTGATCCCGTGAGGGAAATTTGGTCCCTGCATTTATCCCAATCAGTGAATTAGTGAAACACACTCAGCACACAGTGAACACACAGTGAGGTGGAAGCACACACTAATCCCAGCGCCCAGTGAGCTGCCTGCAACAACAAACAGCTTCGGGGAGCAGTGAGGGTTAGAATGCCTTGCTCAGGGGCACTTCAGCCGTGCCTCCTGGTCGAGGTTCGAACTGGCAACCTTCCGGTAACAAGTCCAAAGCGCTAACCAGTAGAGCTCTACACAGCAGTTATTTACCTATAGCATTCTTCTGTGTCTCTTTGACCTTTATGGTGAGCCCTTACCTGTGGCGTTATTTTGTGTCTCTTTGACCTTTACGGTGAGCCCTTACCTGTGGCGTTATTTTGTGTCTCTTTGACCTTTACGGTGAGACCTTACCTGTGGCGTTATTTTGTGTCTCTTTGACCTTTACGGTGAGCCCTTACCTGTGGCGTTATTTTGTGTCTCTTTGACCTTTACGGTGAGCCCTTACCTGTGACGTTCTTCTGCGTCTCTTTGACCTTTACGGTGAGCCCTTACCTGTGACCTTTGACCTTTACGGTGAGCCCTTACCTGTAGCGTTCTTCTGCGTCTCTTGGACCTTTACAGTGAGCCCTTGCCTGTGACGTTTTTCTGCGTCTCTTTGACCTTTACGGTGAGCCCTTGTAGCCTTGCCTTGTAGGGGTAGCCGTGGCCTACTGGTTAGCACTTCGGACCTGTAACCGGAGGGTTGCCGGTTCGAATCCCGACCAGTAGGCACGGCTTAAGTGCCCTTGAGCAAGGCACCTACAGTGGGTCCCAGTTAAGTTTGGACGGGTTCCTTCAGGAATCACGCACCCCATTTTCTCAGCAGAAATGGCACAAACTGCAGTTGACACAAACAACCACAAGGTGTCACTTTGTTGTTCTGCCACTACTATTTTTGGACTTGACTTACTTGGCTTCCATGATGCAGTTTCCAAGTCAGTAGAACAATCAGAGAAAGCTGAGCCATTACCAAACATATATGATAATACAATAGCGTGAATTTATATATCTTATACCCTATTTGTCACGGTTACTTATAGATTTGATAGTGTAGCGATAAGCATGAGACTTTCAATGGGGGCACGGGAACTTAAATTGATCCGCGGTAGTTTAAACACACTTGACAAAACATTCTAATATGAAAATGTAGATGCAATTGTTGTAAGATGGTGCAGCTCCTTTAAGAAAGCACCGTCGCGCCAGGGATGGAGAGAGAAAAAAGGGATATGTGTGTTAGAATAATGCAAAAATAAATCCATAGATAAAACCAATTATCCTCATTCATTGCAACATGGCATGCCTGCTTGCCCGGCGTTCAAGCGAAAAAAGATATCAAAGCACCTTTATGCGTTTGAATGTAGCACAAATTTTTAAACAGCTAGACAAATGATTTAGCTAATTGATTATAGCATGTACACACCAGCAATTGTTGAACATTTACCTGTACAAATTACATTGACAGTAGCCCAGCCTAACAAGCATGTTGCATGTTGTAGGTAGAAATTTCACTTAAATTGCAACGCAACATGCCTGCTTTTGCCGGCGTTCAAACGACAACGAAAAGATATCAAAGCAACAAGAGGGTTGAGTCTGAATGACCACGGAGTTCAGACTCATATTGCTCCTCATAACCGTCTATAAAAAGTTTTTTTTTTTTTTCTTTTTGAGCACGTCCGATCCCAGGACATAGCACTGGACCTTATAATAGGCTCGAGATATAATTCTAAAAGGGGCAGATAGGGGCCTACTGCACTTAAAACTTAAAAAGATTGAACGAAGCTTCCCGAAATTTGAAATTGCGATCAGTGACTGGCATCGGGTGAAAGAAGCTTTTTTGAGTTGAACAGGCTATTAAAAACTATTTAAGCACCTCAATGTCACAGGAGAGACTGGGCTCTCCCTTCTATGAATTGAAAAAGACGTTATGCCTGCAAACTGGCCTATGATTTCATTGCTGAGTTTGCAGCAAAGCAAGATATGGCAAGTCAGTGTCATTTATTTGTCCATGTTAGCCTACAGACCAGTTTCCATAGTGCACATCTTATCAACAGTTTGAATGTTTCTGCTCATTGACAAATACCGTTCAGCACAATGATTCATGCCCAATTAATTTCCCCTGTTAAAGTGTTCGCCTTTGTTACACTATTTGGTTTAAATGATGTAGCCTATGATAAACACCATATGGCCAAATATGTGACTCAGCTAATGTTATAGGCTATACAATTTCCCCTCTTAAAGACAAGCTGGTGTAGCTTATTAGACTAGGCTACTATTAAAATGCACCGACGGTAGCCTTGGCTATGTGTAAAGTAAGCTATCGCATGATTTCATGCACGTAAGTTCATGCATCTGTCAAGTTCGCACAGGGTCTCGCACGTTTTAAAAGTTAAAATACGCAATAAACCCGGGAAAAGTTGACAGGTTTGTTTCGGTCCCGGTGATTATTTGTGAAAATGTGCAAACGACAGCCTTTTCAAGGCATTTCAAGGAAGGAGTCGTAGCATGCAAGCTCCCAAATTGACTCAGTAGCCTACAGGCATCAATAGCCTAAATTGTTGGGACTGGGGAGGGTCATGCGTTTTTTCTCAATCACTTTTGAGGGTCATAGAAAAATGTCTTGCTGGCGAGGGAGGGTCACGTCTTTTTTGACTAACGCTCCCAAAACTCCTCCGGTAGCCCCTTAAATAAATAGAACACTTCCTAATTGATGTAGGCCTACACCAGCAATTGTTGAACATTTACCTGTACAGGACAGTAGCCCAGCCTAACAAGCAGATGTTGCAAAATACATCAAAAGACGCAATTAATCAGAAATAAATAATGTAATCTGCATCGCTTTATTGACAAACTGCAAGCAACAAGAGGGTTGAGTTCGCTGTGAGGCCAAACCCAAGAGCAGAGCCTATCTGTTAAGGCAATCGATAGGCTATAACGAGCTGTGTGCGCCTGGAAAGACAATAGAAGATGCTTTCTGAATAGTACAGCGAAGACGGCTCTGGTCATCCCATACCCTCCCCCCACTTCCTTTAGCCTACCATTATGCCTTGTTGCCGTTTTGGGACATTAAGCCCCCTCCCCCACCCCCTTCTTTCAGAAGCAGTGGGGGAGCGCGGGGCACAAAGTAACACTTTTTGGTAGACAAAGGAGGGTTCTCCGCGCTTCTGTCGTTTGGCCACAATCCGTTGCAACCAGGCCAGGACAGATATTTTAGAGCAGGGGTGTCAAACTCATTTTCATAGAGCGCCACATCATTGAATTTATAGGTTACTGAGGGCCACTGTTACTGTCGGCGAGCATGTGCATGGTGCTGTATTGCAGTATGGCTTATTCAAAATTGGTGTGTAATGGTCCTACCCACTTTAAAACAGTGTGGCTGAAATAAAAAACAAACAGCCTACAACAGTAACATTGTAACAGTTAACAACTGATCAATATGCATTCATGGACTGACATTGATGAGAATAAACTGCAGTCAATAATGTGCATAACAATGTCCATAACACATATCACCACTAAAATTAACTGTGGCTAAGAAAGGTACTGTGTGTGTGTGTGTGTGTGTGTGTGAGTGAGTGAGTGAGTGAGTGAGTGAGTTTGTGTGAGAAAGAGAGAGAGAGAGAGAGAGAGCTATGGTACATACACCCACCCCCACCCAGCAAAAACAAATTCACGCGTGTACAATATTTGTCCGTTTCCCGGTTTTAGGTCCGTGCATAACAATAGCATAACAATATCCACATGCAATAATACAACAACAACGTCTACGATGACCTATTCATTTGGACAAATTGATACAGCCCTATAGCTAAAGTTACCTTTAGTTTTGTTCTAGCGTGCGTCGTTTAAACAGCTGTAATCGCGTTCTGACAAGCACGCAATTGATATAAAAATCCTTTCTGTAATTAGCCTGATGGCATGCAGCTAATGGGATACTGTGCATAGTTGGGAAGGTATGGTGAGCCAATTTGGTGTGATACACATTACACACACACAAGGGAAGTTTTCTCTCTTTGTTGAGGGACTGACGTGCGGGCCGTTCAAAATCATTGTGCGGGCCGTACATGGCCGTATGTTTGACACCCCTGTTTTAGAGGAGAGACGTGCAGCTCAGATGTCTTCTTAATTTTCTTTATTCTTTAGTAAAAGGTGCAGAACAGTATTAAACGTTTCGATGTGTCGATGTTTTTGACTAACGAACATCGAAACGTTAGTCAAAGTTTAATAATGTTCTGCACCTTTTACTAAAGAATAAAGAAAATTAAGAAGACATCTGAGCTGCACCGGCGTCTCTCCTTCTCTCTAACACTTTTTGGCTTTGGCTAAATATTTCTAAAATCATTTGAGTTTCACTAGTCACATGTTTTAACAAGCAACACTTGTTACTAATAACAGACGTGTGTCGAAAATCGACTTTATTTTCCATACGGAGAAATAACATATGCAGAGTCTAACCAAGGTCAATCTTGCCAAAAAAGCCCTCAAACCTGAACACATGAGGCAAAAGTGCGAAACATCACAAAACTAACTAAACTAACACGCGCATATTTTTGTATTGCAATCATTGTAGCCTACAGTTGTAACAGCGCGTAACAGTCGTTTTACTCCCCGGATACGCTCATTATGAAGAACGTTTAACGTGTCCCAAAAACAGCTATCAATTAGTCACCAAACGTCTTATAAACAAGTATTGCCAGGAGCAACACCTTGCAAAAAATGATAACAATAGGCCTAGGCCTTTATATGGCTCTGCTCCTGCCTAGATTCGAACTCAGAACTGCCTGAAAGTTGCCGACCTGAAATTAAAGGTGTTTGAGTCGTGACTCACTCGGATCTTTCACCCGTGTCTTTAAATTAACCCATGAGTCGCGCGACTCTAGTATCATTAACTCGGATCAGTTGAGTCCTACTACAATTCAATCTAAAACGATAAACAGTGCCACACACAAACCTCTTGCAACATTAGCTAGCCTCCTAGCCCTAGCTATCGTAGCTGCCAAAAATTTAACAATTTCGTAGGCAACCACAACTCCACAAATCAACTCAAGCGACTGAGTGAGCAGGCAGTCCGAGATAACTGGTTAACTTCCCGCAGAGCCGGAAACATTGCAGACTCACAGACCATGGGAGTCTCCTCGAGGTGAAAAGCAATTCCACAACAAAAGCCATTCTTTCACTTCTGAAATAACATTCAATGTTCTGCATGTAGCCTAGACATAATTAGATTTGGTGTATAGATGTAGCATATTAAAATGCAATTAGGTCGTGCAGACAGTCCGAACTGCACACTCATGGAGATGCTTATCTACCCGGGTCAGTCGAATCAGCCGGGCGGGCCAGTTACGTTGTTATGAGTGCGAGTCAGCCGAATCAGCCGGCTACGTTGTCATGAGTGGATGAGCAGTGAGTAACTCCTCCTCAAGGTGAAAAACAAATCCACAACAAAAGCCATGCTTTCACTTCTGAAATAACATATGTTCTGCACGCATAGCCTACTATAAAATGCAATTAGGTCGCAAAGACAGTCCGAAACATTGCAAGCTCTGTATGGAGAGTAGGCTACCCTACCTGGGTCAGTCCGGATCAGCCAGGGCGGGCCGGGTTACGTTGTTGTTATGAGTCGCGAGTCAGCCCGAATCAGCCGGCTACGTTGTCATGAGTGGATCTTTAGAGGAGGCGATAGCATACTCGTCAAAGGTTAAAAGAAAATCCACAACAAAAGCCATGCTTTCACTTCTGAAATAACATATATTCTGCACGCATAGCCTACTTTAAAATGCAATTAGGTCGCGAAGACAGTCCGAAACATTGCAAGCTCTGTATGGAGTTGCTTGAGTAGGCTAGCCTACCTGGGTCATTTGGATCAGCCACGGGCGGACCGGTTACATTATGTTGTAGTGCGAGTCAGTCGAATCAGCCGGCTACATTGTCATGAGTGGATCTGTAGAAGAGCAAGTAGCCTAGTTTCTACTTGTGTCAAGGTGATAATAATAATAATAGTGTAAGACGTCACTCGTCAGGACCAATGAGGGAACTGGGAGTGGTCGAAGGAAATCGTGAAGCTGTCCGCGCGCTGTTGGAAATAACAATTGATTATAGAACCCCTGTTAACCTAATGGATTCTGACCCCGCTAGATATGGAGAAGTTTCGGTCAACGTAATATTACTATCCATAGTAGGCCGATGTTTGCCTACCCACAATGCTGTTACAAGAATGCCTTCTAGCTATTTAATTAGACGCATCTTCCCCAAGAATAGTGTGCGAGGCCCTCCTCGGCCGATTAATTCGGGAGGCGCCTTCACTTGAGTAATGATCCTAGTGTGAAAGTCGGTCAGAGGCTATAGTGCTGGCCTGGACCACTATGCTCATCTGGACAGAACACCTTACCGAAGCTACAGAGGGTTCAGGGTGTGCTAAGGTTAGCTGTCTAATTCCAGACTACTAATAAAATCAGTGACACACCACAGTACAATACGATGGCCAGTTCTCCTGGTAGCATGCCTACACTTTCACTGATTTAGCCCCCACGGCCCTGGAGACTAATCCTAGCCGTTCCTCCTGGCCCATCTTCAACTTGAGGGATATCTAAAGAAACTCTAGAAAACTATGCGGGTCAAAGCATAACAATTTATTTGTCAGACACAAGCTATTCATCCAATACATTATAGAAGGTACATCTAAATGAATAATGTGAAAGTCACGAAAACAGGTTAAAGGAACATTTAGGAAACCATATGAAGCAATCAGAGAATGAACATACCAGCTCAGAGGATGATGACTACACACCTTAGTGGTGCGGGAGATTCTGACTACAGAATGGCTCCTAGAATGCTCTGTGAACCTCACTTAAATACGGTAGGCTACCTAGTTTGTGGTTGGTTACATTGATTTGGGATCACATGGTTGGAGGTCATCTGATTTGAGAGTACTTTGATGAGACTTGAGACCATTGTTGTAGTGAGAGTGAATCAATCAAGACATGACAAGGTATACATTTGATTACATTTCCTGTCCCTATAGTTAACTGCTCCTGTGGACATGTGACAGTAGGCCCACAATAGGCCCACACTTAGTAGTTGATCAAGAGTCAATATATGACTGAAAAGATTATCATCAGCCTGGTAATTAGGATCCTTACAATAGGCCTAATGAGAATAGTAGTAGTAGTAATAATAATAATAATAATAATAACAACAATAATAATAATTTATTCACTGCAGGCCATTTCTACGTTCCTGTTTCTATGTCTACATTGAAAGTCAATTGCTTATAGGCTAGGTTAAGACAATAAATAGTCTGGCTCAAACTGCTTTCTTTCCCGTGAGTGGGTGGAGGTTTTGATGCTATTATATAAGGCTATTTTATATTATATTATATTATATTATATTATATTATATTATATTAGGCTACCTAACAGTATAGCTATGATTAATAGTAATATTAGTTGCCTAGTATTAGCAGCCTATAATACTTATTAGAATAGATTCCTAGTAGCCTACTATTAGTATATAGTAGTGGTAATAAACATTGTAGCAGAGTAGCATTAGACCTAGGCAAACTTTTCTATTGTTAACAACAACAAATAATTAATTAGTATAATATAGGCTACCCTCTCTGTCAATAAGATCAAAGTTTCTGAACATGAGCACCAAAAAGATGAACAATGTGTGGATGCACTTTGACCAGGAGAGCAAAACTCTAAAAGGCTAAATGCAAGTACTGCAAAAACCTGGTTTCAAATCATGGATGATCCACATCCAACATGAGAAGGCACCCCACTGCACTGCTTGAACGTAGGACTGAATTTCTTTGCGATTTAGCAATACTGACTCAAGTGACTCGTTCAACCCGTTCAACCCGGATCAGTTTAGTGAGTGACTCAGAATAACCCGGATCCTTAAAAGGAATCGAGTTTGAAAGGCCTACCTGAAATACGTGCATTAACCCACTCAACCGTCAGACAACGCTATCTGCTTTGAGTAGGCCTATTGGGTAGGACTAGCCTACACTGGTTGCTGTGGCACAGTCTTGAGTGACCGAATTCGTTTTTTTTTTGTCATATGAATGCTGTCATTTTGTTAACATTACTGTTAAGGAGATGCTGTAGGCAAAGACTATATTTCAACCTCGTTAGTGTAGTAAAAACAATCAGAACTATTCACAAGGTTTCTGGGCAGCATATTTATGTTCTTTTAGCAAGCGAACTTCTCATGACTACCGACAAAGTAGCCTACTGCCAGCTGACGAAGCTCTCATTTTAAAACATTAGCCTATTGAGAGACAGGCACTGTACAATCAAGAAATCTTGCCACTGAATCCAAAACTATGTTTAACATTATGTACAAAGCTTAGGCTACAGTGGACTAGCATGTTGCAGGGGCTGCTAAAAACACAGAGAAACGCACTGAAAACTCGGCCAATCACAGCCCTGGCTGTCGAATGCGCAGTCTGGTTCGACCGTGGAACGCCACAGCGGACTATGCTGCCCCCAAGCGGCTGCAGTTGTACTTACATTTCACCCAGCTGCGTGAATCACCTTGATCGTGAATGAAGTGTCAATTTTTAACTGGGACCCACTGTAACCCCTCACTGCTCCCTGAGCGCCGCTGTTGTTGCAGGCAGCTCACTGCGCCGGGATTAGTGTGTGCTTCACCTCACTGTGTGTTCACTGTGTGCTGTGTGTGTTTCACTAATTCGGGATCAAAAGAGTATATATACTATACTATAATACTTACCTGTGGCGTTATTTTGTGTCTCTTTGACCTTTACGGTGAGCCCTTACCTGTGGCGTTATTTTGTGTCTCTTTGACCTTTAAGGTGAGCCCTTACCTGTGGCGTTATTTTGTGTCTCTTTGACCTTTACGGTGAGACCTTACCTGTGGCGTTATTTTGTGTCTCTTTGACCTTTACGGTGAGACCTTACCTGTGACCTTTGACCTTTACGGTGAGCCCTTACCTGTGACATTCTTCTGCGTCTCTTTGACCAGTCCCATATGGCTGACTTTACAGTGGTAGCTGCTGCTGTCATTCCACTTCTTATCCACCAGGAGGCGTCGTTCCACCCTAAAGCCCTCCGGCTCCAGCCACGTCTCTGTGGGCTCTGCGGGCAGGCTCCGCCCCTTAGCGTCCAGCCAATCAACAGCAGGCGCTGGACTCCACCCACTGGAGACACAGCGTAGGCTCAACTGTGTTTTTCCACGTCTGTCTGTGAAAATCGCTGGCGTCGTACCTATAGCTGGAGAAGGCAGAGGAGGGCATGACCCATAGACATTAGAAAGCTAGATACCGCTTTGGGCTCCAGAACGTACGTCAATAGCGCCGCCATCTTGGTGTGGGCAGCAATCGAGCGGCAAATCACTGGAGGCTAATGGAGAAACGGGAGTCTCTGATTGGAAATCAGACAGGTGTCTGATTGCCAGCAAGCGTTGCCAAGAGACAGTAATGTGTTTGCCCCTATCAATATGGCGCTGTGTTGACGTATGCCACCTAATAGAACTCGACGGACAATGCGATACAAAGCAATATTTAGCTTTCTAATATCTATGGACATGACATTAGAGCAAGGGTCTCCTCATGGTAAGTCAGTCTAACATCAATAGGCGCATGAAGCCATTACTGTTCAAGGAAAATGTTCATTAATCTGATAACACAGCACTTGGTAAACTGGTTAACATTCCTATCAAATCAAATGCACTGTCTACAAACAAAGAAGGAGTAAAGAAATTGAAAGGAGCTTTAAAACGTGAAGCTTATTCAACTGTTTTGGTTGGAGACCAGCTATATGAATACGTGCTACCACTGACAGCCAATAAAACATTAGCAGCTCTCGGCCGTGTTCATTTTGTCAAAGTAACTCTCGGGAGGAAAAAAACGTTGGAGAGCAACCCAATGTAGTTCTTTTACCACACAATAAAGGCTGGAGAGCAACCCAATGTAGTTCTTTTACCACACAATAAAGGCTGGAGAGCAACCCAATGTAGTTCTTTACCACACAATAAAGGCTGGAGAGCAACCCAATGTAGTTCTTTTACCACACAATAAAGGCTGGAGAGCAACCCAATGTAGTTCTTTTACCACACAATAAAGGCTGGAGAGCAACCCAATGTAGTTCCTTTACCACACAATAAAGGCTGGAGAGCAACCCAATGTAGTTCTTTTACCAATACAGTACAATAAAGGCTTCAAACTCACACCACAATGACTTACAATATAGAGAACGGAGTCTCTGATCTGATGTGTTTGGCACGGTATGGAACTGTGCCAGATCTGATGTGTTTTGGCACGGTATGGAACAGTGCCAGATCTGATGTGTTTTGGCACGGTATGGAACTGTGCCAGATCTGATGTGTTTTGGCACGGTATCAGATCTGATGTGTTTGGAATGGTATGGAACAATGCCAGATCTGATGTGTTTTGGCACGGTATCAGATCTGATGTGTTTGGAATGGTATGGAACAATGCCAGATCTGATGTGTTTTGGCACGGTATGGAACAGTGCCAGATCTGATGTGTTTTGGCACGGTATGGAACAGTGCCAGATCTGATGTGTTTTGGCACGGTATGGAACAGTGCCAGATCTGATGTGTTTTGGCACGGTATGGAACAGTGCCAGATCTGATGTGTTTTGGCACGGTATCAGATCTGATGTGTTTGGAATGGTATGGAACAATGCCAGATCTGATGTGTTTTGGCACGGTATCAGATCTGATGTGTTTGGAATGGTATGGAACAATGCCAGATCTGATGTGTTTTGGCACGGTATCAGATCTGATGTGTTTGGAATGGTATGGAACAATGCCAGATCTGATGTGTTTTGGCACGGTATCAGATCTGATGTGTTTGGAATGGTATGGAACAATGCCAGATCTGATGTGTTTTGGCACGGTATGGAACAGTGCCAGATCTGATGTGTTTTGGCACGGTATCAGATCTGATGTGTTTGGAATGGTATGGAACAATGCCAGATCTGATGTGTTTTGGCACGGTATCAGATCTGATGTGTTTGGAATGGTATGGAACAGTGCCAGATCTGATGTGTTTTGGCACGGTATCAGATCTGATGTGTTTGGAATGGTATGGAACAATGCCAGATCTGATGTGTTTTTAATGGTATCAGATCTGATGTGTTTGGAATGGTATGGAACAATGCCAGATCTGATGTGTTTTGGCACGGTATGGAACAGTGCCAGATCTGATGTGTTTTGGCACGGTATCAGATCTGATGTGTTTGGAATGGTATGGAACAATGTCAGGGCTGTGTGAGGTTTTTTTGTTGTTTAGTTTTTTTGTTTTTCCCCCAGAAAAGACAACTAGATGGCTGTGTGGTACAATTTTTGGATTTAGAATTAAGTACTGAGCCTTTAAGAGTGCTTTGTCACACACTAAAATAATCAAGCAGTACACCTTTAAGATTTACATTATGATCAAACCGAACTCACATCTTAAACCAAGTACCACATAGTTTTAGTTAGATAAGATTCAAGATCGGGATGATCAAGCACTATACCTTTGAGACTGAGATAATCAAGCACTGTACCTTTAACACCACGGGTATTATGCGTATTTTGCCGACAGTGCATGTGCACTGTGGCCAGAGCGAAGTCAGACGCACAAAGTGGGAAGAGTCAGGCCAAGTTAATTAATAAGAGATAGATAGATATATCAGAATTTAACACTGGTTGCATATGATTGGTTTATTGAATTTCCCCTTCACCGGAGAGGCCTTGACGTAGCATCCCGCTATATCGGTGCCAAACTCAGGCCCTACATCTAACTTAGATAATCAAGCACTGCTACAGCATCTCACCTTCGACTTGGACCTCCACGTCAACGTTGTCATGGTTCCCGTCTCCGGCGTCAGCGGTGCACTGGTACCGTCCGGCGTCCGACAGCCTGACGGCACTGAGCCTCAGCGACACGTTCCCCGCGGCGACCTCGTCAAGGAGCAGGGCCGTGCGTCCACGGTACGCCGGATCCTGGTCCTCGTTCTGATCCTTGCCGTCGCCGTGCGAGTGGATGTGCGTCTGGGTGGAGCCTTTGAGTCGGTACCACACCACGGACAGCTGCTCCGCGTCGTCGACGGCATCGCGGCCCGAGAGGGAGCAGGGCAGGACCAGGTCTTGTCCTGCTACGGCCACCAGGGGGCCGCCAGGGCCGACTAGCTTGAAATTACCTGAAACACCATGACACACAACACACACATTCAGATCAGAAATCATTATCCCAGTATCTTATTTTCTGGCACACAATACTAGTAGAACACTCCATTGACTTGAATGGGATTTCCCAACGTTCTACCGGTCACTTATATTCATGTAATTACCACTGAAAACATATAATGACTGCTGTCAATGGCAACTAGTTTTGTGCTTCTGATTTACATCTTTCATATCACTCCGCAGGTAGTTTGGTTACTTCTTGCAATGGAGCTTCATTCAAAAACACAGAGTGTGAAAGCAGACGGTTGATCAGCTATGTTCTACAGACATGTTTGAGTTTCAAGTTCAGCATGTGTAGCAAACTATTTGTTTCTCAGCAAAAGCCACAACAAAATGGGAACAAAGAAACGCAGAGACATATTGTGAAGTTTCTTTTTCTTGTGTTGGCAAGTAGCCAGATAATAAGTGGCATAATGTATAGAACGCTGTATAGAGTAGCCAGATAATAAGTGGCATAATGTATAGAACGCTGTATAGAGTATATATACAGTCCCTTCAGGGTGAAGCAGGACCTCTCTGCTGCGCATCGGGGTACGGTTCACCCTGTCGGGACTTATTTTCCCGATAATGACCGCATTCTATATTTTATCCCTTAAGGCCCATTCACACCAAGAACAATAACGATAACTATAAATAAACATTGTTCTTGTTATTATGAATGACGAAGTTCACACATAAACTGTAACGATAACGACATGAAGAACGATATCGTTGGGTATCACTTTCAGAGTGATTTTTAGAATGATAAAAAGCTAATAGCCAATCAGAACCCATCAAATTTTAACCGTCACATTCCTTAACACAAGGAGAGACTTTGTTTATCGTTGTTCAGTGTGAACGCTTTTATCGTTATGGTTATTGTTATCTTCATCGTTATTGTTATTGGTGTAAATGGGCCTTTACTCACTCTGTCTCTCTCACACATACACTGATGGCCCAAACATCTTGCCATTAAGAGTGAATGCAGCCTACCTGTGGGTGCACATGCCACCCCCCCGCAGAGAAACAGGATCCAGAGATAGGTCAGCGGCGAAAAACAGAAATGGCTCAACCCTGAGGAGGACACAATCAACCCTGCAGTGACCATTCATAGAACAGAAATGGCTTGTGGGGAAATTTCCAGTAATTAGACATCACTTTACCTGTTTAATGTCTACTCAGGTTGACATTAAACAGACATTACAAGGATGGTCTGAGTTGTTTGGGGTTTCTCATATACATGACCAGGTCAACCGCCCTTAGGAAGCCTGGAGTAACAGCTCTTCCTTGTCATGATGACAGTGTTTTCTTCTCTATCATGACAGCTCTTTTTCTTTCATTGTACTGTATGTAATCCATTAAGAATTTTTAGTTTTAGTCCTACAAATAACGGTAAGACTTTATCTACGACAGACTTGTTGCTCTCCTGCTCGCCTAGGATGCTTTTGTGTTTGTAACCCATCTCCGGCGTTGCGAATAAAACGGGGTGCCTGTGCATTACTTTTTGCCTGTTTGTGGATCATTTTTACCACAGGCACTCCCAGTGTTTCCCATACATTGACTTATTTGTGGCGGCCCACCACAATATCAACATTGACCACCGCACAATGATTTCTTTGGTTGTACTAAATTGTGCTTAAATCTAAAATCCACCGCAAATAGAATTCAATTCTGTGGGAAACACTGACTCCTGACGAGGACACATTAGTCAATGTCGAGTGCATGATGTCAACTGGGCACCTGCAGAAGGCAGCATGAGGTAAACAACGGAAGAAACAAATAATAAAGTGATACTGCAATTAAAACAGACTTGTCCGGTTCAAAGCTTGTTTGAATACTGTTTACATGATCACCATAAAAAGATAATGAAGAAAAGAAAGCAGAGCACACATGCACATGTTCTATGGCGAAGTTTTAAAATAAAAATAAAAACAAATGCAAAATAAAATACTATAGGGGTGTCCTTTACTTATCTCTAATCATTCTCTAATCAATTCCACCCCCCACCGCACAGCGTTTCTTGGAACTAGGCTAACTTGTTCTCATTCAGGTGAAGCGAAGGCGATTCTACGCAGTGGCTAATAAGCTTGCAACATTTTAAGTAGGCCTAACGTTTGGCATATAACTTTTTCCAATACATTTTTAAGAGATGGGAGCTTGGAAGTAGGTCTAAAAGTAGTATCCAGATTCTTATTCAGAGGTTGCACACGCACTACTGCATTAATCAGAGGTTGTACTGCATGCCAAATAGCTGCAGGTAGGCTATGGTGGGCTACTCGGAGCATATCGGCTAGCTACCTGAAGCAAGACTGCTGTTTGGATATACGGTCCAGTAGTTTCCACAATGTTTTAATAATGATGAAAGTCACCGGGGGTTAGGTATATCCGTTTTGGGCTGCGATTATGTTTATTTACCAGTATAAACAGCCAAGGAGTGTTACGTCAGTGGGCTAGAATGCTAACGTTATTAGCCGATAACTGATCTAGTTGCCCTTTAGCGATGCCGTTAGCAGTGAGAAATCTGTAAATAACCTTAGCTGGTCGGAGAACATGTAGTTCCAGTTGGTAACATTACCTGTCATCATCAGAGCCCTAGATGATAATTGACGTCACGCTGTTCAGGTAGAAGAATGTAATGATTACCCAGAGCACCCTACAAACTCCCATGCAGATTTTAACGCTCGTTCTTCATTTCGAATCGTTGTAACCTCGCGCTCTAGACTGTTTGGTAAGGTAACATTGTCTTCCTTCGGTAAAAATGAAACTTGCCTTCCATTTCGCTCTTTTAAAACTAACTAGTATTCATCAGTGAGACAGGCATGCAAACTGGTCAAGGCTGAACAAGATGAGAAGGGTGCGTGAAGAGGGAAATAGCCGTTTCACCTTTGGTTTCATAGCGAAACCAGCGCGAGTGACATGCGTCGTGCATAGCGTCCAGAGTATAATGGCCCAAACCAAGAGGTTTAAGAAAACAAACTATACAATTACTCACTTAAAAAAACTCTGTTGTGGCCAAAAATCATATCAATAAAAATAATGCCTTTATTTATTTTTGGATTTTATTTGGCCAGTGTGAAGGGCCCGCTTGCGCTGTTTGGCAGCAGCTGCAGCCTGTCCTCCAGCAAGCTATACGAGTTTTCATGAACATGGACATAGTAGACTACGTTAAAATATTTGTTGGACCAAAGGAGGTAAATAAACTTGCTTGAGACACTTATTTCAGACTAACATTATTGTAATAGAGTAGGCTTAAATTTGTAAAATTACTTACACATTGTGGCATTGTGCTAATTAGGTTGTTTAACCATTACCAACCAATAAAGTTGTGTGAACAGTGTATTGCATGGTAAACTAGGCACAGACTAATTCAGATCAGGCCACTAAGCGTTTCTTAAAGAGGCTTTAAGATATATTTAAGAGGCTTTAAGATAATATTATCATGTCTATCAACACTGCTTTTTGTCTCAGAACGCTGTTGTGAAGTTACATCAGGTATTTAAATTAATAGTAAAAATCCACTGTAAAATATCACATATATTAGTACTTTGAGGCCCAGGCTATTTTCAGTGTATTTTCTACTATTGCTTATCTTGGTCATTGCATGGATATTGACGGATGATGATTATTCCATCCCTTGGCATGCACAGACACATAACGCCCTCATAGACAAAATTACTTTACTCAAGGTCTTTATTATACAGTCCATCTGATTTAAATACAAAATACTACTTCACCAGTGTTTTTACTCAAGGTCTTTATGATACCGTCCATCTGATTTAAATACATTACTACTTCACCAGTGTTTTTACTCAAGGTCTTTATGATACCGTCCATCTGATTTAAATACATTACTACTTCACCAGTGTTTTTACTCAAGGTCTTTATGATACCGTCCATCTGATTTAAATACATTACTACTTCACCAGTGTTTTTACTCAAGGTCTTTATGATACCGTCCATCTGATTTAAATACATTACTACTTCACCAGTGTTTTTACTCAAGGTCTTTATGATACCGTCCATCTGATTTAAATACATTACTACTTCACCAGTGTTTTGCTGACACGCCTGAGTAAATAGAATACCCAACACTCGAGGTGAGGGAACCGAAGAATCTAAACAAAGGGAACTAAAACAAATATCAGAACCACATGAACTAAACAAACAGAACTAAAATAAACACTGGAACCAGAGGAGCTAAACAAACAGAACTAAAATAAACACTGGAACCAGAGGAGCTAAACAAACAGAACTAAAATAAACACTGGAACCAGAGGAGCTAAACAAACAGAACTAAAATAAACACTGGAACCAGAGGAGCTAAACAAACAGAACTAAAATAAATACTGGAACCAGAAGAGCTAAACAAACAGACCTACAAGAGATCGGCATGATGTAGAGGTCTGCAATGGTCCGATGTGTATGGAAACCATCACCTGCAAAACAAACAAACAAACAAACAAATAAATAAAGCAACAGCAGCTCACTCATTAAAATGAAATAATATTTTCCGAGGACCTCGCAGTAGAAAAATGCAAGGGGCATGAATCAGTTTATATTTTCTCAAACAATAACAGACACCACTCTTCAGCTTGGCCAAAAACTAAAATGTATAATTTTCCTCTCGTTCCTTCCTTGGCACAGACTTTTCACACAGATCTGTTTCTCAAGGTCACCGAGTACTGTCGTCGGTACAGGGGAAAAAAAACGAAACCAAGGTGTGTTAAAGGGGCACTATGCAGGTTTAGGTATTTTTGGGTACTGTAGAGCTCCCTCTAGATATATTTATAGGCTTGTGAACTTTGACAAAAAAAAGAGGCTGAACAAAATTGACACCCCCCTCCCCCTGTAAAACTGTCTGTATCTTGGAAAGTATTGATCTTACATAAAAGTCATTTTACAGTGTCTCCTGGATAACATAGGTACACCTGGTAATGTTTTTCAGAATTTTTTGAGACCTAAGTGCGTGGGCCCTGGTTGAATTGACGTGGAATGACCAAGGTGTGTGTGTGCGTGTGTGTTTCTGTGTGTGTGTCTGCGTGTGTGTGTGTGTGTGTGTGTGTGTGTGTGTGTGTGTGGTGTCACTACCTCAGATGTGAATCTCGGCCTGCTCCACGTGGTCTTTGTAAGACACCCTGCAGATGTAGGCCGCGTTGGTCTCCACGACGATGCTCCGGCGCACGCTGGTCCCGCCCACTGGGTCCCACTTGGACGTGGCCGCGTCGGTGGTCAGCCTGATCCTCTTCTCATCCAGCCAGTCAACAGCAGGCTTGGGGCTCCAGCCAATCGACTCGCAGACCAACTTGCAGCTGTCACCTTCACAGGCCTCAATGGTGATGTTGGGTTTGGACCCTTTGGCTGGGGACGAGTCGAAGAACAGGGGGATCATGAGTGTGTGTGTGTGTGCGTGTGTGTCTGTCTGTCTGTCTGTCTGTCTGTCTGTCTGTCTGTCAGTATGTGTGTGTGTCTGTGTGTGTGTGTGTGTGTGTACCTTGGACTATGAGTTGAATAACAGCAAAGTGCTGTCATATTGTTTGTGTGTGTTTGTGTCTGTGCGTGCGAGTGCCTGATCGTGTGCAAGTACGTGTGCCTGTGTGAATATAGTTTGTGAGCAAATGTGTACCTCGGACAGTGAGTGGAGTAACAGCGTAGTGATGTCCACAGCTGGACTGTGTTTGTGTGTGTGTGAGAGCGCGCGTGTGTGTGTGCGTACCTCGCACGGTAAGTGGAATAACAGCGTAGCGATGTCTACTCCCGGACTGCGTGATGCAGAAGTAGGACCTGGTGTCCATCACACGTGCGGCGCTGAGCTTCAGGGACAGGTTGCCGTTCCGCAGCTCGTCCCGGAACAGCGCGGTCCGGTGCCGGTAGGCCTCGATCTGGTTCTGGTTCTCGTCCCTGCCGTTCCTGTAGGTGTGGACCTTGTTGGTGGGCTCGTTGTAGGTGTGGGTCATCCAGTCCACGTTGAAGTCTACGGCGCTGACGCGGGGATGCACGGAACACGGAAGCACCACGTCATGGCCGACCAACACCTCCACGGGCTGCTCGGAGCCCACCAGACGGAAGTTCACTGGGAAAGACCAGAGAGGGAGATACTGTAGATTAAGCCCTCTACGGGCCGTTCGTAAAAGACCAGAGAGGGAGAGAGATTAAGACCTCCTCGGGCCTCCTCCACGGGAGAGAGATTAAGACCTCCTTGGGCCTCCTCCACGGGAGAGAGATTAAGACCTCCTCGGGCCGCTCGTAAAAGACCAAGTATAGTATGAGCCATATTCATTTTGTATTATTTTATTTAATTTTGCCCGGTGCCACTAGGGGGGTTGTATGTGCTTTGTGGCTCAGCCCAGGTAGGCCATTTAACCTAGAGGAAACCCAGACACAGGTGTTGCTGATTTGGGAAGCAAACAGTTTTCGATTGTGCCTTTGTGCATATGTGCCTAGCCTTTGTGGTGAGCAATTCGGTTTGTTGTTTTGGTTACATGTATTATGAGTTAAAGTTATTGCTGCTGTATGATAAAATAAACATGCGAGAACATCACTGAACTCTCCGTTTGCTATGTTCGAGCGCACTGGGCGCACGTCTAAACCTAATCCGCCGTATTAGCAACCATTAGCAACCAGTACTTAATTTAGGAATTTAGTCAGTATACTCTTTTAATCCTGTGAGGGAAATCTCAGCACACAGTGAACACACAGTGAGGTGAAGCACACACTAATCCCGACGCAGTGAGCTGCCTGCTACAACAGCGGCGCTCGGGGAGCAGTGAAGGGCACTTCAGCCGTTCCTACTGGTCGGGATTCGAACCGGCAACCCTCCGGTTACAAGTCCGAAGCGCTAACCAGTAGCCTACGGCTGACCAGAGAGGGAGGTTAAGACCTCCACGGGCCGCTCAGAGAGGGAGATACAGACGGCTAAGCAGGGACATCTGAGCTCTGATGTACTGTAGTGCCACTTTAACGGTCTCAGAGCTGGGGCACCTGAGTTCTGACTCATTGCAAATACCTTTTTTTTGTTTTGACTGTTTGTTTTTGTCTTGCTCTGTTTGTGTTGACTTTGTAAAGTGACCTTGAGTCTGAGAAAGGCGCTAAATAAACAAAACGTATTATTATTATTATTATTATTATTATTATTATTATTATTATATACTGTACTGCCACATTAAGGGTCTCAGAGCTGGGGCATTAGAGTTCTGATATACTGCCACATTAACCCTTAAAGGTGTACAGTGGTAATGGTGTCAGAGTTCTGCTGTACTGCCAGAGCTGGGGTATCCTCACCAGAGTTGTCCTCCACATCCTGACTGTCCACGACCTCCAGGTGTTGGCCCGCCAGACGAAGTTCCACTGGGGAAAATCAGACAGAGAGACAGAGACGGACATTTGAGCCCAAAGCACCTATTTACACTTTAAGTTTACAGTTTTTTTTTGTAAGGGTGGGCGAATAATCTATAATATACATACAATACAATACATACAATATCTATAATAATACTATAATATACAAACCATAACAAAGAAGAAATGCTCAAACAACTAAGTGCATGTTGAACAGATATGCCTTTAGAGCAGGGGTGTCAAACATAATGCCCGGGGGCCAGATCAGGCCGCCAGCAGGATTCATACGGCCCCCCAGAGGATATTTTGGGTAGGAAGGGAAAATTAGAAAGAAAGATATTCAATGTGTTATAAGCAATATCTCTCTGATATGATAAACTGATAAAACCTAGCACTACAAACCATCCTCATGAAGGAAGAAGCTGATAAAAAAAACTAACATTAACATGGAAGTAAGACATTTCAAGAGAGAAAGAGCAGTATATGACAGCAGTACATTATTGTGTACTTGTTTGCTCATAAGTTATATCATCTAACAACACTCTGATACCCATGCGGAAAAATGATAATGACGGCCCCCATGAGGTCTCATTCCAACAAATCCGGCCCTATCACAGGAACGGAGAGCACTGGGCAACTCATTCCACCAACATGGCATGTGACAAAGCATGTAAGTTATCTGGTGCAATGGGTTGAAATTGGGATTTCCTCTTTGTTTATCACTTTGGGCTTCTTACCTGCTGCGTGACACTCTCTGCAAAAGTGGACCTGTGTGTGACTGTAACAGGGATTTGTAAACACATGCCATTCATAACTCACATCCCAACTTCACTGGGCACTTTACCTGCTGCGTGACACTCTCTGCAAAAGTGGACCTGTGTGTGACTGTAACAGGGATTTGTAAACACATGCCATTCATAACTCACATCCCAACTTCACTGGGCACTTTACCTGCTGCGTGACACTCTCTCTGCAAAAGTGGACCTGTGTGTGACTGTAACAGGGATTTGTAAACACATGCCATTCATAACTCACATCCCAACTTCACTGGGCACTTTACCTGCTGCGTGACACTCTCTGCAAAAGTGGACCTGTGTGTGACTGTAACAGGGATTTGTAAACACATGCCATTCATAACTCACATCCCAACTTCACTGGGCACTTTACCTGCTGCGTGACACTCTCTGCAAAAGTGGACCTGTGTGTGACTGTAACAGGGATTTGTAAACACATGCCATTCATAACTCACATCCCAACTTCACTGGGCACTTTACCTGCTGCGTGACACTCTCTGCAAAAGTGGACCTGTGTGTGACTGTAACAGGGATTTGTAAACACATGCCATTCATAACTCACATCCCAACTTCACTGGGCACTTTACCTGCTGCGTGACACTCTCTGCAAAAGTGGACCTGTGTGTGACTGTAACAGTGATTTGTAAACACATGCCATTCATAACTCACATCCCAACTTCACTGGGCACTTTACCTGCTGCGTGACACTCTCTGCAAAAGTGGACCAGCACAATCACGAAAAAGGCCGCCAACGATGTGGGTAGAAAATGAGCCATTGCTGTCATCGCTCTGACAAATAATGTCAGAAACAACCAGTAAGTAAACAACAGTGCATGTAGCTTTTATATTAAATGGAATCTTGATCAATTTAATTTGACCTTTTTTTTTTACAATAATTTACAAAAAATCCTCTCTTTAATGTCAAAGTGAAAGCAAATGTCTACAAAGTAAACGTATGTTTAACTTTATTTAATTATCCATAACTCATAATTCATCACACAAATTTTGCACACTTTTTATTTATTATTTTTGATTTCTCCTCCATCTACCCATGTCCTTGATTGCCTAGCCTTTCTGCCCCCCCCCAACACACACACTTACATCATCACTGTCATCACTTCACATACATACAGCACACTGCTTGCTACAGTAAGCCTTCTCTACATACTTGCTGCACACTGCCCCCCCCATACACAGCACATTGTCTTCAGGATCTTCTCCAACACACATCCTCTACATACTTACAGCACACTGCCCCCACCTACCCACACGCACACTACACACACTACACACACACACACACAGTCACTGCTCCACTCCCTTCCCGCCCACACACACATCTTCACTGTCATCACTCACATACATTACATACAGTACTCTGCTTGCAATATTAAGTCCCTGCCCCCCCCCCCCAATACACAGCACATTGTCTCATGAGGAAGCTTCTCCAACACACATATTGCACAAGGCCCTCTCCCCACATACACAGCACACTATCCCATCTCCCCCTGTCATCCCCCAACACACACACCAAGACCCCTGGCAGTTGGGTTAGCCCCTTGAGCCGTGGATCTGCCCAAGGTTTCTTCCTTGGTAAGGGAGTTTTCCTTGCCCCTGTTGCTCTTGGGTGCTCCTTGTTGGTGCCCCCACCCAATCCCAATCCTCCCCACCTTTTTTTATGCAGCCCTTGCCACTTAATCTACTAAACCCCTTCTACTGCACTTTTTACCCCCATTAATGCACAAATAGGCTGACACCAGACATAATTTCACTGCATTTCTTACTTCCAGTAACTATATGCATGTGACAATAAACTTCCTTGTATCCTTGTATCCTTGTAACTCAGACAGTAACGTTATGGCTAACAGTTAACGTTAGCTAGAAGCTAGCTTCTAGATGAACTTCGTTTTGAGTAACGTTAGCGATTATCGACTACCGTTATATGGCCATTGCTGTTCGTTAATAAATGTGTAACTTTACAAGCTAGTTTCACGAAACACCGTTAACTAAACTTGGCTAACAAATCATTTGATAAATGTGGAATGATGTTCTTATTACCTTGAAAGAGCAGCACGTTTGATATTCCTCTCAACTTGACTGACTAGTTGATTCAAACTCGAAATCAAAGATTCTAGAACAGAGAATCTTTACGTTACCAGGCGACAAGAGGTATGTGATGTGTCTTTTTGGTCTGTTAAAACCAAAGATTCTAGCGCTCTCTAGAATCTTTGGTTAAAACTACTGGTCTGGATACATTGCTCATTTTGCTTTAAAATAAAAATGCGTGTAATTATGCGTGTGCTTTTAACATATCAGCGCATAGGAACTTCAGCACACAACTGTGAGAAGACCAATAGGCTACCTACCACTAGATGGCACCAGCTCTTCAGGTCATCCCAGACAGCAAAATCAGATTGCAGATAGCGGACCGGTGCAGTGGTGGCATGCCACTTGTGGTCCGCCGTTGGACCACCATCTCTTCAAATTTAACTTGTCATGAATATTAGGAAAATACACGGAATGTTATTAAAATGATGAATGAAGTATAACTGAATAAATTAAAAATATTTTAGACCAATAAATATTGGGGTAGGCTATATGTTGGCAACCTGCCAGTGGACTGTTATAAACTCAGCTTCCTATAGCCTAAATACAATATTTGTATGCAATTTTCTTTTAAATTGTTATAACAGTAGTTATTTTGAAATAATAAGGGAACACTGGCCTGGGGCCTCCATCCATTGCTCTCAACCACCTTATTCAGTCGTAATTTATCTACGGAAGAATCTTTGTATACAGTAGATTCACTTAGGCTATTTAAACTGCAAAATAGCACAAAGAGAGATCTATCAGGATACTCTCCCTCAGCTCTTTTGTTTTTCTCTCAGTGGTGATTAAACGAACACCACAATGAGTGCCTGTGGCTTTGGATACAAGCTTCTACTGTAAATGTCTACGATTGTGTGTGTGCAAGTGTGAATGCGTTTGTGTGTGTGTGTTTGTCTATTGACTATTGGGCCATATACTGTATGCAACTACAGGTAATATAAAGCTATACATTGATTTATTTAAGTCTGTTTGCTGCACAACTACTCATAACACACAGTCACTGCACACCAACACCTATTATTTTAAATCTGCTCTGTCCATTGTATTCCTAGCAGTATCAACACTCCTTTCAATACCTTTTATTGTTAGACTGTCCCGTACAAGTTTAAAATCTTTTCTCGATATATGGTGTAGACTGGTGTAAACATATAGATATGTGCATACATGTACACACATAGAGTGTGGTTTACATAAAGTGCAAAGTAAACCTCACAACATTTTGGGCTAACAATATAACAGACAATTGCACATATTAAGACAAACAGTTGTGCAAGAAAAGCAGTGGAGGGAGCTTACGAGGAAAGTGACTAAGTGTCCATTTCAAGTCACATTAATATACACAGTTTAGTGCAGGGGCGGACTTGTTTACAGGCCCCTTCGAGAAAAGAGGTGGGCACCAGGTTGTTGAGGAACCACCACCAGTGGGATGAAGCTGTTGCAGTGTCTGGCCATAGTGGCATGGACTATAAAAACTGCTCCCACCTGTTTCTGGATCCTTAGATAAAATGCATCAGTAAATTATGCTGACTTAAATTAATCAATCAATCAATCAATTTATTGTTTATAGTACAGTATCACTATGCAACACAGTCTCAATACACTTTACACAAACAAATGAAGAAATAATGGGGGTGAATACAAACAAGACGTGATGCTGGATGGAGTGGCGTGGCTCACCAGTGTACACATTACTTGGCACAGACATAAATACATTAAAGACAAATTAACAAATAATTAGAATTAGTAAAAGTTAAAATGGGATTGGGCCAAAGTCTCACATTCTTCCCCAATCTCCTTCTCAACAGAAAATCTAAAACCCCATTTTCTTACATAATCTTCTACCTGATTCTTCGCTCCCTGTACCTTTTCCACTATAAAATGTATATTTATATAATTAGCAAACAGTGGCAATTGCTGGATGAATGTTAAATAATACAAATATTTTTTATATGTAATTTGTAAGTCATTTGTTACCCAAAGTTATCTTTCTTAATAAAATTTACAAATATCTTTTGAAAAAATCATAATGATACCTTTCTGATATTTGATGGCCTGTCTTGCTGTCTTGATGCATTTCATATGCAAAAAAATCATTCTTATTAATGGAGAAATCCGGCCAATGTTAACACAAAGCTCAGCTGATCATGTTCACGGAATACTGTCGGTCAGAAAAAAATGTGAAAAAAATCGGTGCTGTCTGATGCAAGTTAGCTGGCTAGTGGCTAAAGCAGCCAACGTTTGCTGTGCTATCAGGGCATGTTCTAAACTGTACCTTTGTGCCTTCCAATAGACTCAAAATGTCATGACAAGTGCAGTGCAACATGAACAGGGTCCTTAGCCTACATGACACCACTGTGCAGGTTCAACTAATTGTGAAGGAACAGTATCAATCCAGTAGTCTGGCTTTCTCCAGATCCAAGCTCAATCTTTTAAAATTGAACATTAGTCGGGGGAGTCTGTAAGTAGTTTCTACTGCACAAGAGGCGTAATCACTGGGCAGTTCTCTATACGCAATTTGATAGTCCTTCAACCAATCAGACCAACAATCTGGGTGCGTCAGGTGGATAAGCCAGTTTATGATTGCAGGAGAAGGATTTACAGGTTTCCAGCCTGAACTGAAAAATCATAGTCTTAGATTGTCTGTCTACATGAGTAAATATCTGAAGTATTTAAAAAAAAAATGCTGACACTGTTGGTCTCAAACACTTTTTTTGGATAAAGTTAGGGTATCACTGTGTGTTTTCACAGGTCTATAATGATGCTATTTTAATTGCATTTGTCATCACAATTGTAATGTCAATCAACTGTGCTTCACCCTCTGCGGTAAGAAGAGGGTAAATAAAATCAAATAGGTTTCAGTTTCATTAAGTGAATATTTGCATTGACTAAAAACCCTGAAAGTGTCAGGTTCAACTCAGGAATTGATCAAAACCCTATGAAAAAAGACTAAAAGGGACAGATAAAGTTGGTCTTATGAAAGTGGCACCATTGTAAGGGTCTTGTCTTATGATACAGTTAGGAAACAATGTACTGTATGTGAGTCTACTTTTGCTGTAAATACATTTCTGCATTTTTCCAACCACAATTTTTGATGTTTGCAGTCTTGCAGGCATTACTTCTACCATTTACCACAGTCAGTTTTGATTTCATCATCCCCTCTCGTTGTTGATTGGCCTGACATTTTTTTTTGTTTGACAGAAACTGAACTATGGTGTTCCAGACTAGTATCTCCCTGAAAGGAGAAAGATGGGCTTGGTCAGGCTAATATATAGCACCACCTGGTAAGCAGTGTTGGGGAAGTTACTTTTAAGAAGTAGGATTTGCTCGTTACTCGTTACTTCTTCAAAAAGTAACCCGTTACTTTACTTAGTCACCCACTATGGAAAGTAACTTTTTATGTTACGTGTTACTTTTATGTTGCTCAACTTTGGGCAGAACCTAATATCTGTTCCTAAAAATAAAGGCCTATATAAAGTGCAGGCCTATATAAAGTATAAAGGCCTATATAAAGTATAGGCCTATATAAAGTATAAAGGCCTATATAAAGTATAGGCCTATATAAAGTATAAAGGCTATATAAAGTATAAAGGCCTATATAAAGTAAAGGCCTATATAAAGTATAAAGGGCCTATATAAAGTAAAGGCCTATATAAAGTATAGGCCTATATAAAGTACAGGCCTATATAAAGTATAAATATATAAAGTAAAGGCCTATATAAAGTATAAAGGCCTATATAAAGTAAAGGCCTATATAAAGTATAAAGGCCTATATAAAGTACAGGCCTATATAAAGTATAGGCCTATATAAAGTTCTACTATGGAGGGCATAACAGGTATTTCTTTTCTGCTCTTTATTATAAAAAAATGCCACAAGCACTTGACAAGAAAACATTGGGCTATTAGGCTTCAACTACAAACAGGCTATAGGCTACACCACTACAAAATACAGGTGAGCACAAAATACTTAAAGGAAAATTCCGTTTTTTAGCACTTTAAGGCCCTTTTCTGGTTTGTTTTGGATGAACTAGAGTGGTGGACACCGAAATTTTCACTTCATCGCCTTTTCACTTCTCAGGGTGGCTGGCAATGGGCATACTGTAGTAGGCTACTCAAACATGTCCTAAAACAACCCTTAACGTTCGTTTTCAAAACTGTGCAACTCACCGAGTGGTTGTTAAAGATCCCATGGCACTTATCGCAAAGAGTAGGTGGTTCCCTGATTTGCTTTATTTATTTACACATACATAAAGACACACACACATGCACACACACACACACACACACACACACACACACATAAACACACACACACACACACACACACACACAAAGACGTGTAAACACACACACTACACATGCACACACACATACATGCACACACATGACACGCACAAACACGCACACAAACACACATACACACACACACACAAAAACACACAAAAACACACACAAAACACATATACACAAAAACAACCACACACTCTGCACACACTCAATTACAAACACACAAAAAAGGAACAAAGTAGGAAATGAACACAATTTGACAAGCGTGACTTATTTTTGTGGAAAAAATGTGCTGGACTGGGTGGCGGCCATATTTTGTACCGCTCTGCGGTACATCTAGTTGTACTGTACTGCTGATTTGAATGGAGGCCCTTGTATTACCTCTGCATTCTGCTTTCTCTTCAGTCAGCCTCTGACATTCCTGTTCGTCTTACTGATATTGGGGTTTATGGAGCAGGGGAGAATCAGATCCTCACCAGAAACCACATACAGGGGACTGGCTGGACCAAAAATCTGAAAAGTCCCTGTGCAAATAAAGATTCCAGTCTTAATTCACTTGACACTTGTTAAATCTTCATATAAAATAATAACGTAAACTTCTCTACATTTGTGTGTATTTTTATGTGTTAGATTACTTCACATGTTTAAAACACAAGAGAGAATACACTATGACAGGGGTCCCCAAATAGTTGGCCCAAGGGCCAAATTTTGTCAAGCATGCAAAACCGAAGGCCAAAGCATTCAGGATAAAACACACATACACCCGCAAACATTTAAAAATGGAAAAATAATCATCCTAACACTAACGCACATTTGTATATCTAACTCTGACCAAAAACATTTGACAAAAACAGACTTGTTTTATTTAGGTGCACCTGCACAAAATATATGTTCACCCAAATGTTTCATTGTGCTGCCTTTAACACCACAATTTCAAAGTCACCTTTTTTATCGCTCTCCATATATATTCCGTGTCTGAGATGTTGTCATAAAATGTCTAAAAAACGTGTGGCATCGCTTAGAGCACCTTTAAAACTTCAGTTGGCAAGTCTGACAGATTGAGAGCACTTAGCGCTCTTAAATGTTGAATGTTTACAACTCTCATGCCCCTCCCCCACTACCACCGAGCACCCTCTCATCGATTTTGTACTCGTCAGTGCTCGTCTACAATATTTGTAGGGTATAGGCTATTTTGGAATGAAGGACCAACAATGTATAGGCTAAAGTGACTATGATTTTTATAATTTCATGTGCCAGAATGAAACAAACTAAATTAGGCATTTCTTTTGGGGAAAAAGAGGCAGTGAATGAAAGTTTAAAAAGAGTTTTTAAAATGAGATTACAAGGCTGTGAACACTTGTTGGTTGGTTGTCTTTTTGTCAACTAGATTTACTGCAAAGCACTACAAAATATGACCGCCACCTAGTCCTGCACATTCTCATGCACATTATATAGTCTTCTTGCAGCTTTTGTGTGTGTAAATAGTGTGTGCATAGTGTGTGCTTGTTTTTTGTGTATATGTGTGCTTCTGAGTGTGCACACAGTGTGTATTTTGGGGTAATGGTATGTGTGTGCCTGCTTGCCTGCATATGTGTATATTTTTATGTGTGTGAGCATGTGGGTGTGTTTATATGTGTGTGAGTGTGTTTATGTGTGTGTGTGTGTACACATGCATGTGTGTATTGATGTGTGCAGATGGATGCAGTGTGAGGATTCTCTATTAATACACATTCCTTCACGCGTGGGCCACTCATTTGGTTCTTGCGGGCCGGAAATGGCCCCCAGTGGCTGCCACTCATGCCTCAGGTACCATCCCTGTCTAACTGTCCAAGGGTTAACTCTTTTACCAGGCAAGGATTTGGCAAGCCATCTCAAGACCGGGACCAATGACGGGGCCTATGCCAAAGACTTTTACTATTTCATCATGCAGTTTTCTAACTGAAGCTAGAAAGTTGGAACTAGAGATAAGTGGCATTCAGAAGGTCATGTTATGAGGTTATGAGCAATCAAAATTATCTTGGAAATGTTATGTTAAAGGAATACGCCACCCCTAGGTGAAATTGGGTCACTCCCCGCAGTCCCTAGAGTTGGATGAGTGAGCAGAAGCGTTTTATAGCCGACCCAGCCATTGTCCTAATCTAGAAACGGCCCGGTTAGCTTTAGTTTAGCGTAGTAGCTGTAATCCGGCGATATCAGATAGCATGTCGTTGCAAAAGTGAATCAAATAACTCAAGATTTTTTATAATTTTTTCTCGTAACCTGTACATTCACATTGAGTACAAATATCAATGCAAATTAACACGAAGGGATTTACTAGACCAATTTAGATTTGGAACTATTTTCGGGCATAGCACCGGCAAAGCACCGCTGCCAGGCGCCAAGACATCACGCAGCATCTGTAAACCCTCAACTTCCGGCAATACTCCAGCGTGACTACCAAGTTCTCTGCTACTAGGCTGACACTGACAATGTCCATACAGATTAGATATTTAATACAGGGCAACAGGGGCATGAACAGGATGGAAAACAAATGATAGGAAATACCCTTATATGGGCTACTCGTCCCCATTTATTTTTATAACCTGGCCTTAGTAAAGTGACTCCTGTGTTAACTTGTGTGGCAGTGCTACAAGCAGTTCGAAAAATATGAGAATTCTATCTCCCTATACACAAATTTACATACGTCACAAAAAATGTGCACACAACTATGGGGCAGAAAGCAAAGGAAATCAGTTTAGAGCTGAACTCCAGTAAAAGATCACAAGGAGTTGCTATGTTTAATGCAGAACTGTAACATGCAACATGTCATATTCGCTACACAAAAATCAGTAGATACATGTATAATATAATCTATAGATTAAATTAAATATATTTAATATAATCAATGGATATTTCATTTTGACCTTCTGCACATTCAGACACAATTAGAGACGTGGTACATTGAGTCCAAGGTGCAAGAACGCCATTCAAATGCTCCAACGCTTCATTTCCTATGAGACGTTATGAGCAATTGGATATATTGTACAGCACTAAGTGACTATCTATCATAATAATAATAATAGATCTTTAAAAGAATCACCAGTAGAAGGTTTATGTAAACGTCATTTTCTGAAGAGAACAACTTTGCTGCTTTGAGTTCCTTGAGCCACAGTGAAGTCTAAATGATTAGGACCAAAGTGCATTGTGATACACTGGTACAGTAAATCATTAACTTTCAGTACTTTGTGTGTCTTATCAGGTAGCACGGGCATTAATACAAATACTGGGAAACCCTATTCTCATATACTGTAAGGCCAATCTGCAAGGCAAGTCATATAGCATTAGGCAACTACAAGGTAAATCATGCAGTGCTCTGTGTTTGAATATAGGCTGATATTTCAGTCTGTTCTCATCCTGTTTGCGATTCAGCAACTGTCCTTTGTTTTTTGTCATTGATTTCTTTCTCTGTTTTTAAGTGTTTTTCTGATTTTACTGGTACTATATGTAACATAATAGAGTTGCAATCTGCTGAATATTATTGTACACACACACACACACACTCCCAATTGGTAACCTGCTGTTCTGCTACTATCCAATCACCTTCTCTAGTCCTATCCAGCCAATCATCTTCCATTTCCAACTCTTAACACTTTTGTTGTCAGGTAGAACAGATGGATTCAGGTTATTTTGAACAACATTTCAGTGTCCGGAGTCGCCAATAGACCAACAGTATGTATATGCTTACACTGTACCATTGTGTTGAAGTGTGTGTTTTGTGTGAGTAGTTGTTGGTCTCTCTCTCTCTGTTTTTAATGTGTGTTTTTCTGATCTCAGTGGGACTACATACTATGTGCAACTAGAGTTGTGATTGGCAAATAACACCTGACCTTTCTGCCTTGACCCGAGCTTGGACGAGAAGGATGTTCTTGGTATCAATTGATAGTTCTGTGTCTCCTCTGTTATCTGACATATGTGGCATAATATCTATGCAATCAAGAGTTTGCGAGTAATTCAAATGAGAGTAGTGGGTGCAGTGAACACAGAGTATAGTCTGTAAATATGATTCAATTTGATTTAAGAAAATGTTTTTTTTAAATTTGCATACTTGATTGACTGCCAGTACCAAGTTTGCTACCTAGTTTGAGTGATAGCAAATAACAGTTAGAGCAGCCAGGCTACATTGCTACCTAGTTTGAGTTATAGCAAATAACAGTTAGAGCAGCCAGGCTACATTGCTACACTCTAGGCAACACTGTTTTATTGTTTTATCTCTTTTTTCATACCGACAGAACTCAGTGACCTCGAGTATGGAGCCCCTGAAGTAACATGGATGAGTATGGAGCCCCTGATGTAACATGGAGGGGAAAAAACAAAGACAGAAAGAGAAACAGGAGACAAACATATACTTCAGTTTTTTTGCGAGATCATGAGTTTGTATCATCTCTGTTTTTAAATCATTTGTCACATTTTCATACAATTCTGCAACTGTTGTTTGTTGTTTATTGTTGTCATTGGTGTCTTTCTCTGTTTTTAAATGTGATTTTTTCCCCTGATTTCACTGTTTTAAAATATACACTTATAAACGTACATACTTACTGAAAATGAATGCAAAAAAAACTGAATACCCCTTGTATTCCTGGGTGTTTAAGGGACAAGCTCTGCTGCTCGTAGAGAGGATGATTCAAAAGCAGGCCTGGAAAAGCAATAAGACACACGACCACACACACCAACAAACTTTGTAACAACAACAACAGTGGCCTATGTTTCAGCCTCATGTTTGACATTCATATCAACATGGAGGAGATAATCCAATGAAGAGAACAATCAAGCAGTACATAATAGAATCATTGTATAACACACAAATATAAGTAACACACTTTGCAAGTAAATCTTGCTTAGCCAAAATGTTTCCATCCAGGCACCGAATAGTACATAATGTATCTTGACACAAAGATAAATTCAAATACCAAGACAATGATTTCTGTAATATAGAGGTTGTGCAAATGCAGCACATGAGATCATCAAAGAGAAAATCTCAGAAAGACAGAGCTCTCTGTTCACATAAATGCCCCAAACCAAAACGAGTGACCCCCTTTCCCAAAACATGGCTGGGAACTGTACAACGACATAACCTGCAAATCAGTATCAGTAACTTTGAATCATGAGCATCAACATAAGAGTCCACAGCACCTTCACTAATGTTGAAGCACCATTCTGGCTCTGGAGAGAAAACCTGTGAACTCATCTAAACAGTTGCCATTGAGCAGAAACCTTAATCTGTGTTATGCAAAATATATAAATGAAATAGAAATGTAAAGCCAGAAGATAGTATAGTAGATAGTTTACAATAGTAGATGGAAAGCTGCAGCTGGCTTAATGTTGGTGGGGAGATTCCTTGAAACCCCCCATTGAATCGCTTAAATATTTGAGTTCATACAACACCTTGTGTGTCAGGTGGTTTTGACCGTGACTTCATCATCAATTCCAGACCTACACAACGGTTATTTCAACATGTTTGTACGTTAAGCGGTTAGAGCTGCATTAATTTTGAAAATTTGAAAATTTCATAATACTAATAAGAAGAAGCCAGGAGATTTCAAGATTCCATCCACTATAAATAGAACAATAAATTGCTTACTTACAATTTAAGAATTTGGTTAAGTAAAATAGCTTACCGGTCTAAGGCCAGAGCCATATTTGAGGGGCAGCCGTGGCCTACTGGTTAGCGCTTCGGACTTGTAACCGGAGGGCACCTAACCCCTCACTGCTCCCCGAGCGCCACTCTTGATGCAGGCAGCTCACTGCATCGGGATTAGTGTATGCTTCACCTCACTGTGTGTTCACTCTGTGCTGAGTGTGTTTCACTAATTCACGGATTGGGATAAATGCAGAGACCCTCTCTCACGGGATCAGAAGAGTATGTACTATACTACTATACTAAGTTGGTATATACTATACTACTATACTAAGTTGGTATATACTACACTACTATACTAAGTTGGTGTATACTATACTACTATACTAAGTTGGTATATACTATACTACTATACTAAGTTGGTATATACTATACTACTATACTAAGTTGGTATATACTACACTACTATACTAAGTTGGTGAGACTCGTCATTTATATTCCTGAGCCAACACCCCAGTTGCACAGAGTAGGTGGCTGTTGAACTGCTCTTTTACTTTTGTCTGGGGTTTTGCATGTCTGCCACACATTTTTTCCTTGAGATTAGCAAGCACCACAACAACCTTGGCCTTTACAACTTTGTGTCCAGTCTTCGGCAGGCTCACTTGATGACATCAGAGGAATGTCATCCATTTGGGGGATGACAACCAGTTTAGTGGTGGCAGCAACTTAATTATTACAATCTCATTATAAATACTGATATCAGTATCCCTCTTTTGTGAACATTAATGGTAAAGACTCAGCAGCTTGACTTAGCAGCTTGAATTGTAAGTGACTGTAAGTGATTGTAGTGAAACAGTAGGTCTATCACCAACACCTCCTTTACCCGCAGAAAGTTCTCAAAATATCACTCACATGACATACTGTACACAACCGGTCAAAAGTTTGGGTCCACCAGAAAAGGGTTCTCGTATTTGTAGATAGATAGATAGATAGATAGATACTTTATTGATCCCCAAGGGGAATGCAATTGTAATTGTAATGCAATACCTACAGTTAAGAGCAAACTGTTGTATGTGTAGAAACATGGAATCAAAAAAGAAGCATTTTGATCTTTTAACTTTTTTTAATGAAAAATGGCATGTCCAAAATGATTCATACCCTATTTAAATAATCAGTGGGAAACATCTTTATTAGCATTCAAAGCTCTCAAAATGGTTCTTATAATACTTACCAAGCCTCTCCATGTCTCCACAATGATTCTAGACCACACCTTTTTAGCTGCAATCTCACCTAACTGTTCAATGCTTCACTAAAGGGAAGAGAAGAGATAGACTTCTCTGCTTAGTCTGTCTGCCTCTCCACCCTCTCCATGTTTGAGTACCGACTGCCCACTACTGCTTTACTACTGTTTTACTACTGTTTTACTAATGTCCACAGCCTAATGTTTTTACTACTGTTTTACTGCTACACTGTTTTTCATGCTATATTAGCACACATGACCAATGACGTCTGCTACAATACTGAATGGCTGTAACCCTATTACCTCAACCTGTTATTGCACTGACATAGTTTTTTTTTATATTACCTTGTCTACATTATACTTTACTCTCCTATTTGTCCATATTATTTGTGCTGGTCTCTTGACCTTATTCTTGCACTGTTGCACTGTTGGACTACTGTTGGACTACTTTTTGCACCTTCACCACGACACTCACTCTCTTGAGCACCTTACCATGCACACAGAACTACAGGCCAGTCCCGGCCCTGTCACTGCAAGCGTCTCATGCTTGATCACCCTCAAGCACACTTGTGTATTTTTTTATTTAATTTATAGAGTATATTTTGTATTTAGTCTTGTTAGTTTTCTTATCTTCTACTGTCTCTATTGTACAGTGGAGTTTGGTTATATGTTTATACTTATGTTTACCATTTTTGCTGTAAGTGCATGTTGTGTGTGATGTCTGTATGCTACTGAGACCTTTGAATTTCCCCTAGGGATCAATAATCTATCTATCTATCTATCTATCTATCTATCTATCTATCCTTTGTCAGTGGTTCACATCATGAACAGAGAGAGATTTAGTGACCATGTCTTATTCCAGTAACTCACTTCATCACATGTCTGTCTCTCTGAGACAATCTTTTGTGCCCCCACCGTCGAAGTCAAGGTAGCACTGCCTGGAAGATGCTAGGGTTAGGCAAGGGTTTAGGTTAGGGTTAGCCCAAAAGATCATCAAGCCTCTGACACAGTCGGTGTGAGTTTGACAGCATCTTATGCCAACAGTGTACAAAGTGGGCAAAGTCAGGTTGAGCACCATTCATCATCAAGGATGAGAGTGTTCCTTGCCAACCTGTGGCCAACCCAAGGCCATGCTTGTGTTCAGGATTCAGTTGGTTCTGTCAACCTGCTCCATGTTATCATCACCTGTAGGCTACAACTTCAAAAATGGAAGTAAAAACTTGATTTAAAGCATTGATTTAAATGTTCACTAGTTACGAATAATTTATGATGATTATGCAACTTCAAATGTTTTTAACTTGATATGTGTGTGGTTCTAGGAATCTTGCTACTCTGCATTCTCTTATTGTGCAACATGTAGCGCGACAGCATAGAAAAGGAATCATATTCGTGCATGTTCTCAGGTTCACTTCCACACAAAGCATTTACAGACTTATCACCTTGATAATGACATTTTTAGTTCTACTCTTTAAAGCAACACCAAAGCACATTTCCTCTGTCACACGCACGCTATTTGTTTATCCAGCACAGGCTTTACAAGTAACAATGTCCACAGACAAGGTGGAGTATGTTGCCTGATTTTATGAAAGTATGATGTTTTGCGACATCAGAAGCATGTCAAATTTGTAGTTTCTTATGTCTCATTCCATCGAACTACAGATCTGCTACCTGATCTGACAAACTTGCATGGTGCGGTTATAGCGAATGCAGAAGTGCCGTTCACCCTGGTACGAGTTGATGAACCACTAAAACAATTTTGGAAACATTATTTTAAGGTACAAAAAACTCTTTAGTGTTTCTTTAATGAAAGACATGTCATATTGATATGCAAGTGGGCTACATTAAATCTGATGCAGGCCTAAGATATAATTCTGTAGCCTTTTGCCTATACTACTAATGATTAAAACCACTTCATGTGTTGATGATTGTTGATGAATGTCAAAACAACTGTGTGCTACACAGATTATATTAAATTGAAGCCATTGTATTTCAGATAATTATATTTCACACTTAGGCAGAACTGAGACTTATAGTGGGAGTCAGTAATCTATATTAAGTTGATACCAGTTTTACTTATGACCATCTACAACTAGACACTAATTTGGAGTGAACCCTTTAAACCTAAGAACGTAGGCTATAGCATATAATTTTGAATAGCCATATGCCAAAGTTGTTTTGATGTTATGCTATTTATTCATTCACTCGTTTTGTTCAAGAGTGAAGACAATCAAACTTGCAATTAATTTCAAACTATGATCATTGTTGTTTAAATGTATGCTTTTATTATACTCCAATTGAATGATGTTAAATGTTATGCTTATAAAATTCCTGTAGATGGCGCTTGTAAATCAAACATAAATCATCTAGTTTACCCTTTAGATTTTATGATTAGTCAACAACTTTAGATTTAGATATCAACACTGGAAGGGGAGTCAGTTATAGTTGATAAAGAATATATTAAAAAATAATTTAAGAGAAGTATTAGTGGTAATGAATATAATGTAAGCAATGCAAGTGTATGTTTAGAGGATATATTATATATATATATATATTTATATTATATTTAAAACAAAATGAAAATGGTGACGGAGAGAGGAAGTCCATCTGATGGGTGGAACAAAGACCTTCTTAGAATCCTGTCCAGTAGTTGGCCAATCAAGGAGGCCCTGCCACACCTGCTGCATCTTAATCAAGGAGGCCCTGCCACACCTGCTGCATCTTAATCAAGGAGGCCCTGCCACACCTGCTGCATCTTAATCAAGGAGGCCCTGCCACACCTGCTGCATCTTCCTCTTCCTGCTGGAAAGACAAACAAAAAATGCTGAGTGATGTCAAGGATCCAACAGCTTTTTCATCAAAAAATGTTTACTAGCTAGCCGGTTTTCGCAACTTGTAAACCTTGTCACCATCACCTCCATTTAAGTAAGAATAAAACAAAATCTTTAACAGAGTAATTACTATAGCTGTGCAGCCAGATCATACAGTCAAGGGTTACGCCCAGAGATGTTATTAGGTTAAGGCAGTGTTGATTTTATTAGGTTAAGGCAGTGTTGATGTTATTAGGTTAAGGCAGTGCTATTTTATTAGGTTAAGGCAGTGTTGATTTTATTAGGTTAAGGCAGTGTTGATTTTATTAGGTTAAGGCAGTGTTGATGTTATTAGGTTAAGGCAGTGCTATTTTATTAGGTTAAGGCAGTGTTGATTTTATTAGGTTAAGGCAGTGTTGATTTTATTAGGTTAAGGCAGTGTTTATTTTATTAGGTTAAGGCAGTGTTGAAGTTATTAGGTTAAGGCAGTGCTATTTTATTAGGTTAAGGCAGTGTTGATTTTATTAGGTTAAGGCAGTGTTGATTTTATTAGGTTAAGGCAGTGTTTATTTTATTAGGTTAAGGCTTTATTTTTGTTTATTTTATTGTCTATGGAGAAAACTGAGCAGCTCTGAAAGCCGTTGGACCCAGAAAGATCTTTTTATTATCTATCCCATTATTGCATCATCACTTGGTAGCCAAATAGAGGAAACCAGACAGTACACAAGCACAGCATGACAACTCTTTACTTATTGACAATTAGGTATGTAGGAATGTACATTAATATATGGTAGATTTATTATTAATGATAATAATAATAATAATAATAATAATAATAATAATAATAATAATAATAATACATATTATTATTGTCAATTTTTCACATTATAATTGTCACTTTTTCATATCATGTTAAAAAAATGTACCTTTTAATGTCATCAGCGATGGTGTCTGACCATGTTACCATACGTACCTGTTCTTCTCTAAACTGAATATAAGAATATAAAAATGCATTACCTCTTATGCATTGTAGTTTGAATATAATGAAAAAATAGCTCTTCAACTACTAACTACTTAGTAGTAACTACTTCATCTTAAAGCTGTAGACTTATTGAGTGGCATCTACAGTAATGCTGCTAGCTTCAGAAAGTGAATACTAAGCTGAGATATTGTCAAAACATTAACATTAACAATAAATATGGCTTTCATCATCATCACAGGATAATCTTCTGAGTAAATAATCACAAGGCTGCTCGATGTGAAGTGTGTGTTTCATGTGTTTTTATCTCATTGAAACCTTATTGGGCTGTTGGCACGCTGTTGTGACTGATGTGAAGATGATGTGAATAATTACCTGCACCACTCTACACCCCCACAAAGATAAAACAAAAGAAGCAAACAGATCAGAGCAAAAAACACAGCCACTAATGACGCAGTGATTAATAGATGTTCTGGAAAATGAAACCATCCTTCTACAAAAGGTAAAAAAAAAAAAACATTGAGTCAGTTAAGACAGTTAAGACAAAAAAGGTGCAAAAACAGAAACATGAATCTCTGTACAATATGGTAACGTTAGAAATTCAGTCATATTATAAAAGTAGCGAAAAACTGAAGGACCATTAATGTGAAAGATGGTCTCCTTCATTTTGTCAGCCCGGGAGACTCTACAGATGTATTCGCTGTTCTTTTCCCACTTGTACACAACCAGGCGTCGTCTGACTAAACCCATCAGAGTTCCACTCTGTGGGGTCAGCTGATAGTGTTCTCCCCTTGCCGTCAAACCAATCAACTGATGGCTCAGGGTTCCATCCAGAGGATTCACACACTAAGCTGAATCCTTCTCCATCAACTTTATCCAAAGAAATCACTGGCTGTGAACCTACGGCTGTAAGATTGTCAAAAACAAATTTTTTTTGGTTAATCCTCCAGCAATTCAACATCAGCAATAGTGGATTTGTACACACCATAAGACCCTGTTTTAATCATCTACTGTAAGTCCATACGGCACAAGTGCATTTAGGTTGTCCAAAAAATGGTTGGGGCACCAGGTATATGGTTCATTAATGGTTTTACTTATGTTTCTTGATTTATCATGGGTGTGCGTTGATTGTAAAATGCAATAAACCAATGAGAGTACCACATTTTACATTCCCTCTAAAAGAAGGGAGTACTCAGCAAGGATTTATATGTGTGTCTATCTGAATGCATATATTCCACTTTTTACATACAGTATAAAATGTACTTGCCAATAACATTGAGTTGTATTGAGACATAACCGTAGTCTTTAGACACTATCAAGCATTTATAGTATCCTGTATCAGCAACGCGCAGTTGTTTGAGGTGCAGTGAAGCATTTCCTTTCTTAAGTTCGTCCTTGAAGAGGGATGTTCTGCCCCTGTAAGACGGCATTTCTTTGGTGTTCATGTCGGTGTGGTCTTTATAAAAGGTGCACTGAGGAACTCTGTCCTGTCTGGTCCAGTCTAAACCACTCCACAGTCATCCCTTCAGCATTCGTACTGGGCTTCAGGGAGCAGGGAAGGACCAGTTCTTCACCAGCAACAGCAGAAAGAGGACCCTTTGGACCAACTACCTGGAAATCCCCTGTAAAACAGAGACAACTGAGAGCCATTTATCTCACTATGTTACACAACAAATACAAGAGCAGACCAAATGAAGAGGATGCTATGTGTTTTATCAAACTAAAACATGCAACTTCCTTGAAAATAACAGCAAATGGCAGTAAAGAGAACAGGAGCAAGTAGCTCATTCCTAACAGTGATAAGATACATAAATAGCACTGAAAATAAATTGTTTGTTGCCACACTTTTGACCCAATTGAAGGGTACAACAGAGTTAGCATGACATTTGTACAATAATTTGTTTTCAATGTCCTGTACAAATATTTTGTACATTGATGTTCCTTGGGGTCAGTTTGACCCCAGATGTATGAAACGTAGGATACATGAATATTTGACACATTATGGATATTATTATTTGAATAGTATGAGAACATATTGTTATTATCATTATTACATACACAAGTACATATTACATATAAGTCATTTTGGCAGGACTGTATAAGTCAAAAGGGGAAGCAACAGCAAGCCTTTGGGCTGCTGACACTGGATGGGCAATATTGCCAGCCAGGGTTCCAAGTTTCATAAAGGGGTGTGGGGGGGTGGGATTGTTTTGTAGGGCTTTTGATGGTGGTCATTACACTGTTGTTAAGTACCTGTCACAAAAAAACTGGGTCACAATATTAATTATAATCATTTTCTGAGGGTTTATTTAGCTGGGGTCAAATTGACCCCAAGGATAAAGAGTGTCGGTAAGATTTGAGGATAACACAAGGGTTAAATTCCATTTTGTATTTTTTTCTGTTTGGTCATGTTCATTTAGCCTGGATACCAGACTCTCTGACTCTCAGAGAGTCTGGCCTAGATGCATTGGCAAACATTTATTTCCGGGTGGAAGGGCACAGTTTGAGGTTTAAAATCATTGGAGTTCCTTTGAACCGCTTTGAACCAATCACTAACAATAGGCATTTTGTCATACAGAGAAGTTTCCCTGGATCACGCCCTTAGCAAGCAAGCAAGCTTGGACTGTAAGCAGGGAAGCAGGCAGCTCGACTGTGATTTTGTTCGTGACACTGCTGTTAGTAAACTAGAAAGAGCTAAAAACAGAAATGGAATGGTCGCTTAAATCCAACGAACACACCGATAACCCACACCAACATTATGTTGTGCCTTTTATTCACATTTGCTCAAAGATTTCATAAGTATATAAGCCCTTTTCGCTCCCGTTGATGTATTCCAAACGGTCTGCTTCAGGGAAGGGGAAGTAGTAACTGAAACACCATGCCTGTGTAACGGAATAACTCTAAGGGATGCCCTCTGTTCGCTGGTTGGTTCAGCTTCCAGGAAGCCGAAGTATACAAGTGTGGAACAAGACGGAGTACTGTAATTGAGCGTAAGTATGTACACATGCTAATGTTCATTGGCCCACTGGGCATTTTCCAAAAGCCATGAGGAATTCCAAGGTTTTGGTTTAGTGAAAAACCTTTGGAAGTGTTCAACTTCATATGAGCGAGCCCTACGACAAAATAATTATTGAGCATTTATGTTTTCTTTTAGGTTTTCTGTTATGTAGTTTCTTGCATTTGGTGTGAAGAGGTAAGAATGCAAAATTAAATGAATCTGTACAACGCTAGCAGTTGAACACATTCGAGGCTTTAGCCCATTGAGTCGGTTCTCATAATTCCCATTTTCCCTGCTCTTGCTCTTCATGTTTGAGCGATTATTCCACCAACTCTATACTCATTTGTGCCACACTGATTGCAGAATATTGACAATAGCAATACATTAAGTTATAAGCAGTCACCATTGCTTTGACTGTGAAAGGATGTAATGACCTGTTGTTATCTTGACATTTCTGTTTGCTATTAAAAAACAAACTATATCCTAGCCACATAGCAGAGTGGAATATGTTTTAATTAGCAAAAGATACATGATACATCATATGGTTCATGTTATTCTTTGCTTAAGTCTCATTTCATTGGAGACTCACCAATAGGCTCTATGTACAACTTTATTCAGGATTATTGTACTATCATATAAACTTCCTGGCAGATATGGCTCTTTCATATAGTCATTGTCTTCAACACCTCGTCTCAAGGTAATGTAGACCGACTGTAAAAATGTTGTGAGCCACTCCCTCCAAACAGGAAAAGTGTTTAAAATGTTCTTAACTTTAATCAAGCAACTGATGTTACTGAACTGGTTAGATAACTCCAGCTATGTTGTTCAACTGGTAATATCCTCCTATATTAAAACTTACAGGCCAGTAATCTGTCATTTTCTGTCATAGCTTACTGTGTAGAGTGTAAGTTGATTGGCTAGTAGGAAACAAATCCAAAATGGAGTCTTGCATACAGCCTATTAGATTCTATAGCAGTATAGGGCAGCACTGTTTGGCCATGCTCTTAACTAGATGCAGGGCAGGCTGATTAACATACCTGGACTTGTAAATGACAATAACTTTCTTATACCAAATAGGAAGTGCAAACAATGACATGCCCTGGAACTGACTCTCTCCGTCTCTCTCTGTTTCTCTCTCTTGTATGCGCTCAGAGTAGCTTATGTTCCTACTGATGTTTTATGGTGAGGTAACGTTCAAGTTAGATCTGCTGCATGAGAGGATGCCCGTGTCCTTATGCCCTCATGTTTGATAAATAAGTCCATCCCATCTCAAGGTTTGGATCCACGATTGAAATATAAACTAGATTCATTCTGCATTATTTGCCCTTTTAAATATATATATATTTATAATTAAAAAGTGTTGTGAGTGATCCGGGGCTAATAAAAAACCCTGGATATGAAACTACTCCTGTGTCTGTATATTAGCTATCTAGTGTCATAAGAACGTGTTCAAACAGAAACATAAAGAGATAGTAGTGATGAAATACCAGCTGTCTGCATAGAAAAATATAAAAATAGTAGTGATAATATAACTGTCTCCTACCTGAGCTGTTTATAGACTTTGTGAGAAGGACATTCTGCTTCATGAGAAGCAGAATCATACAGATGCACAGCAAAGCCATGACTGGATAAAGGTTGAATACCCCGACAGTCCTAAAAATGAAGTTATCTATCATGACCCTCAATTTAAATCTGACAGGAAAATGTTTCCTTGTGTCCATCGTTTAGACCGTGCCTATGGTCCGTTCAACTACCAGGTTGATCTGTTCTGTTTTCGGGTAGGAAAGATGTTCAACCGGGAACTACTACAGAAAACTGGTCCGACTGGCCTGTCACATTACAGTGAAAAACTGCAAACAGCATCCAGTCACACCAATCACAAATCATGTCAGTCAAGACATGGGCAAGAAGGGTATAAAATTAGCGCCCGCCAAGTGTCTGAAAATCTGCATTACTACATAAATAGATTGCATAAAATAAATGTATTTGGCTATCAAGTCATTTTGACAAGTGTTCTGCCGGAAACTGCAGCAGAAAACTGGTCTGACTACAAAGAATAAATCACAGCATGCTAAACAGCATGCTAAACCAATCACAGTGTTTTATCATCAATTTGATCCTAGGATGAATATGATCCTATCCTATAACCTCTATTTTTAAAAAAGTCTATCATGAAGTCCCCACCAACATTACGTCTTGATTCTATTTCTGAAAATATGTAGAATCCATTATTGAACAATAGATTAGATTGATTTTATTTTCATTCAGCTTTGTGTCACAGTGTATTCACCATGATAATTGATTACTTTTATATGCAGTAGAGGTCAGAAAGAAAGAAAGAAAGATACATTTGAACTGAAGAAAAAATATAAAACTGAAGGTACGGTAAATTTGGTGATGTCAGTAGGTGTCAGTATTGTTCAACAGAAGAACAATTCAGCTACAGCAGGTTCAGTTGTGAGCTTATCTAGTTCCTCCAAACCTCTTGGTTTTCTTACTGTAATTGCACTGATGTTCAAAAGCACATGTCAATAAATTACTAAATCACAAATTGCATTCAAAGAGAGAAAAAAGTAGAGGTTATGGCCTTTGTCAAAGTGAGTCCAACTCCAGGGTTCACATCCTGAACAGAGAGAGATTTAGTGACCATGTCTTATTCCTGTAACCCACTTCATCACATGTCTGTCTTTGCCATGGTTAAGATCTGTGTCTCTGACACAGTCTTTTGGCCCCCCACTGTCGAGTTCAAGGTGGCGCTGCCTGGAAGGCGCTAGAGTTAGGCATGGGTTAGGTGCCTTGAAGTCGACGCTGGCAGTGCTGCTTTGAAGTTGACGGTGGGGGCTCAAAAGGCCATCAAGCCTCTGACACAGTGGGTGCAAGTTTGACAGCACTGTATGCCAACAGTGTGGCCAGAGCGAAGTCAGACAGACAAAGTGGGCAGAGTCAGGTTGAGCACCACTCATCTTCAAGGATGATAGTGTTCCTGGCCAACCCAAGGCCATGTCTGTGTTCAGTATTCAGTAAGTAATCAACAAAAACAACAACACATTGCATTTATATAGTGCTTTTCAAGTCCCCCAGGTAATCAGTACACAACAAAGTGTCTCATAGTGCTCATGGGGTTTGTGTAATGCTGTAACTCAGGGAGGGGCGCCTCCAGGGTTGTACTCCATAGTACGCACCTTGGCCCAGGACGCTAATCCCCCCCCCCCACCAAAACAAAATAAAGAACAGGTGCATGGCTACCCTACACATAGAGGGCTCTATTCTGGCTGCTAAACGAAAATACCTTTACAGAGCAAGCAGCTCTGGCCATATCGGCTCTGGCTCACGTGACGTGAACATTGCTTTAAATGCATTATCGCTTCACTACCCAACACGTGACGTGAACATTGCTTTAAATGCATTATCGCTTCACTACCCAACACGTGACGTGAACATTGCTTTAAATGCATTATCGCTTCACTACCCAACACCCAAAGACGCGTGAACATTGCTTTAAATGCATTATCGCTTCACTAACACAGCTATGGTCACCTAACAATAAGGATTGTGATAGGCCTTAGAAAGGACCTGCATGGTCCCCTAACAATAAGTCCTAGAAAAGGACAGCTATGGTCACTAACAATGGGGATTTGTGATAGGCCCTATAGGCCCTGAGAACCTAACAATAGGGGATTGTGTAGGCCTTCACTAGGCCCAAACGTGACGTGAACATTGCTTTAAATGCATTATCGCTTCACTACCACACGCGGACAAGGGAAAGAAAAGAAGAAAGCAATGAGTCTATGTCGCAATTTGTGATAGGCCTATAGGCCTAGAGAAAGGACAGCTATGGTCACCTGGCCAATAGGATTATAGGCCTAGAGAAAAAGGACAGCTATGGTCACCTAACAATAAGGATTTGTGATAGGCCTATAGGCCTAGAGAAAGGACAGCTATGGTCACCCAACAATAAGGATTTGTGATAGGCCTATAGGCCCTAGAGAAAGGACAGCTATGGTCACCCCTAACAATAAGGATTTGTGATAGGCCTATAGGCCTAGAGAAAGGGACACCTATGGTCACCCCAACAATAAGGATTTGTGATAGGCCTATAGGCCTAGAGAAAGGACGGCTATGGTCACCTAACAATAAGGATTTGTGATGGCCTATAGGCCTAGAGAAAGGCCTATGGTCACCTAACAATAAGGATTTGTGATAGGCCTATAGGCCTAGAGAAAGGACAGCTATGGTCACCCAACAATAAGGATTTGTGATAGGCCTATAGGCCTAGAGAAAGAAAGCTATGGTCACCTAACAATAAGGATTTGTGATAGGCCTAGTGATAGGCTCAGAGAAAGGACTGCCATGGTCCCCAACAAGAAGGATTTGTGATAGCCTATAGGCCCAGAGAAAGGACAGCTATGGTCACCTAACAACAAAGGGATTTGTGATAGGCCTAGAGAAAGGACGGCTATGGTCACCAACAATAATTTGGATTTGCTGATAGGCCCCAGATAGGCCCATAGGCTCAGAGAAAGCGACCTGCTATGGTCCCCTAACAATAAGGATTTGTGATAGGCCTATAGGCCCAGAGAAAGGATGGTCACCCTAACAATGGTCCCCTAACAATATGGTCCCCTAACAATAAGGATTTGTGATAGGCCTGGAGGGCCTATATGGTCCCCTAACAATAAGAGAATAGGCCTAGAAAGGGCGGCTATGGTCACCCTAACAATAAGGATTTGTGATAGGCTATGGTCCCTAACAATAGAGAAAAAGGACAGCTATGGTCACCCAACAATAAGGATTTGTGATAGGCCTATAGGCCTAGAGAAAGGACAGCTATGGTCCCCAACAATAAGGATTTGTGATAGGCCTATAGGCCTAGAGAAAGGACGGCTATGGTCACCTAACAATAAGGATTTGTGATAGGCCTATAGGCATAGAGAAAGGACAGCTATGGTCACCTAACAATAAGGATTTGTGATAGGCCTAGAGAAAGGACGGCTATGGTCCCCTAACAATAAGGATTTGTGATAGGCCTATAGGCCTAGAGAAAGGACGGCTATGGTCACCTAACAATAAGGATTTGTGATAGGCCTATAGGCCTAGAGAAAGGACGGCTATGGTCACCTAACAATAAGGATTTGTGATAGGCCTATAGGCCTAGAGAAAGGACGGCTATGGTCACCTAACAATAAGGATTTGTGATAGTCCCCTATAAGGCCTAGGCAGAAAGTGACAGCTATGGTCCAATATTTGTGATAGGCCTAGAGGCCTAGCCTAGAGAACGGGTCCCTAACTATGGTCCTATAGGCCTAACAATATGGTCACCCAACAATAGGCCCTATAGGCCTAGGCCCAGAGAAAGCAGTGAGCTATGGTCACCTAAGGATAGCCTTGTGATAGGCCTATAGGCCTAGAGAAAAAGGACAGCTATGGTCACCTAACAATAAGGATTTGTGATGGGCCTATAGGCCTAGAGAATAGGCCTAGAGAAAGGACAGCTATGGTCACCTAACAATAAGGATTTGTGATAGGCCTATAGGCCTAGAGAAAGGACAGCTATGGTCACCTAACAATAAGGATTTGTGATAGGCCTATAGGCCTAGAGAAAGGACAGCTATGGTCACCTAACAATAAGGATTTATGATAGGCCTATAGGCCTAAAGAAAGGACAGCTATGGTCACCTAACAATAAGGATTTGTGATAGGCCTATAGGCCTAGAGAAAGGACAGCTATGGTCCCCTAACAATAAGGATTTGCTTACACTGCTATTTGGTTGTCCCAAACTTTGAGATGATCCATACGCATACGCAAACTGAATCTTATCAATCTTAAAACCCAAACTACGATGTTCCAAACAGAGTGACTATAGGATGCAATGCCTAATCTCACTGCCTTCATCATAACTGCTAAGAACAGTGCGCCTTTTACTGTTAAGCACCTGAATGTAGCGTTGTTTTTAAGCGCCAGAACTGCTCATCATGTCGTGACAAAGTTTACACCAATCATTTTCTTCTATAGTATCCTTATGTTGAGATGTCCATTCTGTTTGCCCTAAACATAGACTATCAGAAGCATGTTTCAATTAAGACAGTACACAAGCTATTTTTATTGTTGTAATATTAAATGATTTTCATGAATAAAGCGTTGAAAAATTGTACGCACAGTGTGTACAGGATTACGGCTGGCGGCGCCACTAATGAAAGAAAAATATAAGCAGCAATAACATAAATGTTATACCATTGGTTCCATTCACTTTGGACAAAAGCTTCATCCAAGTGTCTATATGTACTGTATGTATGTAAATAATTATAGTGTTGACCACAAACAGGAAGATATAACCCAGCGACTTTAGAATGAGGAGACACAGAATATGACTGTACATGTAATTTAAAAACCTCCAAATAAGCACCCTGGATGCTTCATGCTGTAGGTTTAGAAGATGACCAGTGGGTGTCAGCATTGCACATAGATGTATTTTCCTGCATGTAAGCCAGAACATGGTCAAAATCTCATAGTTCTGTCCAGTTCTGGATTGGGCCATACAGGCTAATACAGTGTATGTGCCAGATGGGAAGGTCGAGTGTTTGTGTGTAACCTGTACACCGATACAACTAAACACCAAAGGACATGGGTATACATAATAAAAGTGTTTTGATGATAAGCAAGTGAAACGGTACATTTTGCCGCCATAGACTCCCATTCATTTGGGACTCGCAATCCGCCCTCATGAGAACTACAGTTTCAACAGAATGGCAGTCAATAGGAAGTGAACAGGCTCTCCGTAAACGGGCTCTATTCAGATCGATTCAGACATCAAAATGTCCGGTTGTTGCGTGTTCAGGTTACCCTGGAAATCCAGAGTTCTCGCGAGAGCACAATGGAATTGTCTCTGCGAGAGACTCTGGCAGAGAGCAATGATGCACTTTACTTTTACCCCAACATTCCGGGGAACCAGCTAAACTGATGCAGGGCTCTACAGTGCGCCCATTTCACTCGCACATGCGAGTAAAAATGATGATAAAAAATATATGATAAAAAATATTTAGGCGCACTGGTGCGAATTACTTCTAACAAAATACACCGCAACATCGAGAAACTTGTGCAACTAAGGTATAACACCTAAGCCACCTAAGGTATAACAACTGAATCAACCTTTATGCCTCTTATCTAACTGTTTATATAATAATAAGAAGAAGAAGAATGTACTGTTATGTATGTATTAAATTAATTTTCTTCGTTGGGGACCATGTACAATTTTCAACATAAATGTTGCCATGTGATGCATTGTACCAGAGTTACATGCATTGTACGAGACTAGCCTTATATTATCTACTGTACTTTAAAATGCATTTCAATAGAGGTCAGAAAAAATGGAAGGTGGCTGATCTGAAGAATGGTAAAACTGAATTTGTTGATCAGTAGGTGTCAGTATTGTTCAAAGGAAGAACAATTGAGCTACAACAGGTTTAGTTGTGAGTTTAGTCTGGCTGATCTGTCTAGTTCCTTCAATCCTAGGTTTTGTTTATTATAGTATTACTGTAATTGCACTGACGCTCAATAGCACGTCAATAAATTACTTGCTCACAAGTACATTCAAAGAGAAAATAAATGTTGTGGCCTTTGTCAAAGTGAGTCCAATTCTAGGGTACAGATCTTGAACAGAGAGAGATTTAGTGACCATGCCTCTTTCCCACTTCATCACTAGAAGCCTGTTAATCAACACTGTGTTTTATCATGTCTGTCCTCATCGTGGTTATGATCTCATCTGTTATATTTGTGTTTTTGTTAATGCCACACACACTGCCTAGCGTGTGTACGAGCAGAGCTTAACCGATATGCCTTAAGTGAGTCATGAGTCATCCAGCAGAATCTGGTCAAGCTAGAGACAATCTGTAAAGTCAAATCTACTGCTGTGAAGTCAAATCCAATGCTGTAACGTCAAATCCGTTAGCCTAGTAAATTAGACGCACCATAGTGGCATCAAATTTAATTTTCTGCCCGGGCTAGTCTAGCAACTCTCCGTTGGCTTGCGAGCTGGAAAAATCAAACTTCGATAGGGCCAATCACAACGTGTATAGAGTCGTTAGGCGGGTTTAGCATAATGATTGATGGCAGAGTTGAAACGGTTCGGTGTGAATTCCCTGCTACTTGAAAACAAAGATGATGGATGTTGCTGTTGGCGAACAGCGTGACACGAGTTACAGTTTTTCTCAGTCGCTTTGGTGCTTTTCTCAGATCAGAATGAAAATTCTCATAACTATTAGTTCAACCTCCACAACATTTAGTCATTTGTGCACATTATAGTAGCAATTTCTCCTTCCTCTGAACAAATTGCAAATGGTTTTGAACATGTATCAGTTGCTTTGTCATGTCAGTCAAAATGAACTATACTTATGGATGCAGAATAGTCATTCCCAATAAAACTAATAGTCTTCATTTCATTGTTTGAGTCATTATATACAAAATTGGTGAACTAGTTATCAAATTCTGTCACAATGCTGTAGGATTGCAAAGAGCATTAAAACTGTGAAACATACATATTCAGTGTCTTGTACTCACTTACTCCTCTAACTACAGGAATTTGTAACTTTACTGTAGTTTTCAAATGGCTGAACAAGTACTGTATAGTGCTATCTTGAGCATTTTCAGGTAGTGTCGAGTTCTGACCTTTTTTTGCATGGGAAAACACTGAGCATAAACTGTCGTAATGAAAACATGACAAAGCCATTTGACTATCTTGTTCATAAACGATTGTGTCAAGACTTCTCATTTTGATGACACTGGCAGTTTCATTGACATAAATACTTGCTTTTGAGGAATGGACTATTCATTTTGAGCAAGTGATGTGCTTTTGCAGGTTATCCACTAGATTTTGCAGAACACAAGCGGCCTGAAATGGGAAAGTTTCCATCCGAAGACTGATTCTGAAAACGTGAAATGAACTGCCCGTTATATATCGCAATGAGTTAGTATTGCTGTGTTAACCCTATTCCACTTGCATGTGAGAAATCTTTGTCACATATGAAAAATCTAAAGACAAACCTGCGCTCACGTTTAAGGGCAATTCCGCGCAAAACTGTCACATCCATAACGCCAACACAATGCCATGGTAGGCTATTTAGTTGGCGTTATGGATATATGACAGTTTTGCGTGGAGTTGCCCTTAAATGATGCCTCAATTCTTGCATGAAACTTCACCTCACTGAATATGAGCCAGCCAGACTCCAAGGCCATCACTAAATCTAATCTCTGGTAGGCCTAATGTTCAATTTCGCCAATGACATGTCAATGAAAATTGAGTGTTGTGTTGTGCTATGAAACATGTGTTGTGCTATGATGTTACTTTGCATACCAAAGGACACTGGGAAAATAGGGGGTGGTGTTTAGCCTTCATAGGAAGCCTAAGGCCTATACTTCTGTCATTACACTTTACATTTTAAGTTACTTGCACATTAGTTTTAAAACTAGTAGAAAATTAATTAAAAAAATCCTCTGTTGAATGAAAGTAACTGTATGTTAAATATCCAAAGTTTTTCTTGTAACCGTCTTTATGTGGCTCTTCTGAGATTAAAAAATAAATAAATTTGGTAAAAGTGGCTCTCCAGGCAAAAAAGGTTGCCGACCATGGAGGTATTATATATAACTGGAGAGAGTGACTAAGTCCCGCCCCCATTCATTTCAATGGACCATGCTAGGCTAGCTACTTCAGCCAAAATAGTTTGAAATTGACCGCAGCCATCTTTACAAAAATGGCGTTTCATGGGTATTCGTTTCCGGCACCAGCTAGAATTAGCCTATTAGATTCCACGTTACAGACGGAGACAACGTAAGGTACAACGGTATGTCGTTGATGAAGATTGGACATTCCCTCAGAGGAAAAGAAGTTGTTCGGGAATGCGCTTCACCATCGTTATAAGCGCAAATGTATTAAATTGGTTGGGATAACATTTTGGGAATGGTGGTAGAAGTTTGCCTTGTCTCTGAAGTCCTGGGTTATTTAATGTGATGTTCACATGTGATAATAAAAAATGCGAATCAATATTGAGTCACTTTAGGCTACACCAATAATGAACCCTAAATGCTATATTTGGACAGGTTGTATTACGCAATAGGCTAGCCAACGAAAATTACTAAAATTAAGTAGACATATGGGATGTAAGAAACTTGTGGATAGCTGAAATATTTGCTGCACCCAGTGTGCATTTGCAGCTTGTTAAACCCCGTTAAACCTAGGCTACATTTGCAGGCAGACAAAATGAAGCCAACGCAAGTTGGACTTACCGATAAGTGCACATCCCTCGGGTATTGTGGTTCGAGCAGGCAAAGAGTCTGCAACTGTTGTTGGATATTTGGCTTTTGCCTCGATCATGTCAATGTTGCAAGAAAGCAAACTAAATAAGTCATTGACATTTGTTTCGTTTTAAAACACTTGGGGAGACATAGGTTACATCCAGATGTTGCTTTGTCATGGACTACAGGTAGCAACTACAGCCTGTGTATTTTAAAATAGTTTTCATGCACAACGCAATGAGTAGGCTAATAATTGGATATAGGTCATTGCATCTGCTAAAATGTATGGTCATAGTCAGTTACCTTGTCAACCCACACATAAGGCAAATAATAGCCTAATATGACAACATTTACATTTTTCTTTTATTAACAACAAAGTCCAGTATAATACAGACTAAACCATGTAGGCATTAAGTCAAATATCAGTAGCTTAATCCAAGTAGTTAGCTGTTTTATTTGTCGTCTTCCAGAAATCCAAACCAACATGGACGTGCGAGGACGCTCGTGCCCAACACTAAACTCGTGCATGAGCTGTCATCTATCAATCAGCATGTGCAAACTGGTGCCGGAAGTTGCAACCATGTAACGCCATGTTTTCAAAAATGTCAGCGGCCAAATGCCATGCTAAGTGGCTGAAGCTAACCCTTCAAATCCTGACCCCCTGTTGCCGACCCCTGGGCTAAAGGCTGATAGGCTCCTCCCCTTACTGTCCAACCAATCAACTTCTGGCTCAGTTCCCGCCCTTGATGTTTCACACACTGAGCTGAACTCAGGGGGTCAAGAGCGTGCAGATTAGCTTCGCATTTTAGCATACGCCATTTTCAAATATGGCGCTGCATGGAGCATTTGGAACCAGCTCCATGCACGAAAATCCGTGTTGGGCACGAGCTCTCATGCGCGTACATGTTGGTGGGCTGGTACCTATCCGGCGGCTACAACCAAACTTTATTCAGTGCGTATTTCTTGAGGAGCCTATAAGAAGACGTGCATATTATGGTTGTTTATCCATCATATGACAAATAAAGAAAATTCTATTGATCTTCTTTCGTTGTTGTTTGTCCCGAACAAACATAGCCTAAACATGATTAAAGACAATAAATTGCACAACAGCGGGATAAAGACTATGTCTCGTTGCACCATGGGTCTTCAACAGCTCTCAACCTATAGCCGCCCCCTTTGGAGCTTGCCAGAGGCTGAAGCACTAGGCTACTACATTTAAACACAATTAATGCCGCGAGGCATTCCAGCCTACGAATTTAATAAAAAGTAAACCATGCATAATTTAAAAAAAAAAAAATCAATTTAGGCTACTTCGCTATGCAATAAGGTTTCCATTAGAGCACAGCGCACGTTCAATGAATGAAGGAAAGGCCTTGTCTCGCAATAAACAGCTGGAAATTCCCACACTTTTTCAACTACACGAAACTTTACAGTGATCATCAAATACCCTCTAGATTTAAATGCCCATCAGTCTCAACATTTAACTATATAATAAAAGTAAAAAAGTAAATTAAATCCCATACCAAAACCGAAAATCGTCTGCGTTTGATAGCCTGGTATGCCGCTCCAAACAAAATGCATGTCTCACAATAACGTACAATCAGTGGCTGTTTTAGGTACGGGCGAACCGGGCGGTCGCCCGGGGCGGCATCTTGTAAGGGGCGGCACGAGCGCTTAAAAAAAATAAATAAATAATAATAATAATAATAATAATAAACGTCGCAAAACGATTTTCTATTATCCATCACTTGTGTGAGGAATTAGGGAATTGGCGCCCCTGTTGCTCAGAAGGTAGGCCTACTGCACTGCACTGTGCAGAGGAAGGGGCGAAGGGAGGGGTTTGCGGGGGACAGTTCACCTCTGGGTCTCCTTAATGAAACGGGAAAGGGGGGATGAATGGGGATCCACTGTATAGTAGCCTACAACAGTCTATTAGTGGGCTAAAATCAGTCACACCTTGACTTTCTTCCAAACAACGCACATCTCATAATGTTATGAATGCAGACCTATGATTCCTGCACATTTAATTAACTGTGTGAAATGGCTAATATAAATAGGTGACAAAACGATTAAGAGGTCACCCAGGTGAATTGGTTTGGTCTTGACTGTGGTCGCGAGTTGATCATGGGAATTTGTGGATTGTTGTCGACTGTCGAGTGCCAAACACGATGGACAGAAAGCGGTCAAAGCCATCAGGTGTCCAGTTCCGAAAAAAAAAGAAAAGTAGAAGAGGAGAGACGAGCAAAGGATAAAGGTATGTAATGTCCTAATAATAACAGTATCATGTCATGAGTGAAGGGCTAACGTCAATGTTAATTGATAGGGCCTAGCCTAGTATAACTTTTACGTTTGTTAGCCATCTTGCAATGATACCTATGCTTAGCCTATACAATAATAATTCGGTTTTAACAAACACAACAACTAATTTCACCATGAGATGGATTATGCTTTGCAACAAAACGGTCAAAACCTCAAAAGTTCTGATTATTTATTTCCATCATTTTGGTTAACGTTGCTGTTTAGACGACGCAATTTTCATGTAACAAGGTAGGTAGGCTAGTTTCAAAGACGAACACTTGGCATTTGCAACAAATCCGTGACAGCAGTTTAATCACAACAATCATTCAGTCATAACTAAAAGAGTGCAAAGCATAGTAGCCTATTCGAGGCAGTAACCAAAGAACTAATTGTTCCTCCATAATTTAATATGACAGCAGGAATTTCAGGGGCACTTCTAAAATACTTTGGAGCATCCTCTGCCACTGCTCAAGATGAGCCACCCACAGCCCCTGTTTCACAGGATGAGGAGGAGCCATCAACCTCATCAGCTGCACAGGCCTCTTCTGAGGTGGTCCCTGTCCTTGAGGATGAGCACCAATCCATGTCTCCACAAACATCTCCCTCTACGTCTGCTTCTCCTCAGCATGAGCCTTCAGGTGGGTTTTTACATCTCTCTCTCTCTCTCTCTCTCTCTCTCTCTCTCTCATTCCTTGTGTGTGTGTGGAGGGGGTATGCCAAGGCTACAAGAACAAGTACAAGTAATTTAATGTTGTCATAAGATTTTTGATAATTTCTTAGTTAGATAATTTCTTATTAATATTATTGCTGTTCTACTTTTATATTTGATTGTAAGTTATATTTGCCACTTTTATGTATATAGGCCTATTGTGTATTTATTTAAGTTCTAATATTTGTTTTGTGCAGAATTGCCTCATTGTCATTTGGCAATGCTGTAAGCAGTATTTTGCCATCTCATTGTTTGCCATCTGCTTGTTTGTGCAGAATTGTCTGTTGTTGCTTTAAAAATGACATTTAAAATGTCTCTATAAAAAAATGACTGTTTGAAAAAAAAGATTTTTTTGTTGTTGGGGGGGCGCGGGGATCTCGCCCGGGGAGTAATTGAGTCTAGAACCGCCACTGCGTACAATGTAAGAAATAATGGTCTGCCTCGAATAAGCCTACCTCAAATAAATAGTGCCTGTGCTTTGCAGCCTAAGTAAATAGCAGACCCTGGACATAATTTAGGATTTACGGAAAGTATGCAATCATACGATGTTGGACGCCTGGCGATGCTCTGGCCGTCTACTGTGCCTCTGACACCGCTGCCTCATTTGGATGGTAACTCCACAGGTGAGCGCGAAGATTGGATGTCGTGGATGCGTAAGTAAACAATTTTTTGCTGAGTCCGCAGACAACATTCTCTTTAACCGTTACTTTACCATCTGCGGTGTACAACTCTAAAGACACCACATTTTAGATGAGTTGGGGACGTAATTGTCCGCTCAGGCTGACCGTTCTGTGCGTTATTTTCAATACTATCTTCAATAATATTGAATATCTTCAATATTATTTTCAAAACAGGGTGGCTATTGAGGGCTCTGGCTTCAGTCATGATTGTGGCTACTGGCTATTATTGGCTTGATTTGGTCATGGGCCAACGAATACGTTTAGAGCACCCGCTATGAGATGGCAAACAATACAATAAAAAACAAACTAATCATAGACTGTAAAAGTGCGCTACACCTGGCACTAAAAACCGAATAGTTTATTTATAGTTCGACTACGGATATTTCACGTCACGTTCGAATGCATATTTGCAGCAGGACAGCAGGCAGACCGCTGTGTTATCCAATGAAATGAAGTTGCGCTTCAGGGCGACTCCACTCGGACTCCATGCGCGTTCCCGAGCCACTTTTTCTTCTTCTTGTTATGAGGCAAGAACTTTATGTGCATTATCGCCACCCTCTTACTGGAGGACGACTCTCTTTTTACAGAATATCCAATAAAAATCGACGTTGGTCCATGCGTCATTTCCAGCTTTGTAACTTGGCGCATGGTCAGAGCCGACTGGCGCTGGATCCGAACCCCAGTGTTCAAGATGGCGTTGACTATGAATTGGCCGGATTTACTAGCCTAGCCTCCGCCATTCATTTGTATGGAGGGCGGGACTTAGTCACTCTCTCCAGTTATATATAATACCTCCATGGCTGAACTCATTGATGCCATGCACTTAAATGACTGGTTGGGGCAGAGCTACAGAGCACCTATATATATATATATATATATATATATATATATATATATATATATATATATATATATATATATATATATATATATTACAGTGGTACAACATTACAATATCACAACACACAGAGACAGCTTCATCTTCTGATAGAGCACCTATAAATATATCACAGTGGCTAGAACAACAACAAACAACATTACAGTATCACAACACAGGTTGCCTTTATCTTCTAAATAAGGCATAAATATATCACAGTGATTAGAACAACGTAAATAAACATATCTTGTTTATTTGTTTTTGCTTAAATATACCTGTTGTTTATTTGTTTAATTTCAATTCATATGTATCATTTATATTTGACTTAATTCCATTGGTACAGTAGCCTACATAAGACATTCCACAAGGTGCATTCTAAGGCTTTGGCTGCACGCTTGTTATTGTCACTACGGCAACGGCATTATTTAGAATGCATTTACTTTTAAAGGAACTAGGCTACAGTAAAGTCTTGGATACGGTGCTACTTTGTAGCTTAGGAATAGTAACTCTTACGGAGAACAAGGCTACTTGTATAGCTCTCACGGTGCTACTTTGTAGGCTAGCTTAAGGACTCGACTCTTACGGAGAACAAGGTTTCTAAATACTTTTCTTTCTTTTTATCCCTGTTTTAATATATCGTGTTAATTTATATATATGTTTGTTCTTAATTAATATCATTGTATTATAGGCTTATCGTATAGCTCTTACGGTGCTACTCTGATTCTTAAGGATAAATCTTAGCACTCAGCTGGAACGGGAACAAGGTGGCTAGACACTATTCTTTCTTTTTATTCATTTTACTGTAACCTAACATATTGCTACATATTGTTATGTTTATGTCATGTTAAGTTCTTATTGTATGTTATTATATTATATTGTACATAGCTCTTACGGTGGTCTCAGGACTTTCACAAAGAAATAAAGAAACCATCAGTACGCTACAATTGTCCGGCTGGAGTTTGCTACAAACAACGTTACAGTATCACAACACACAGAGACAGCTTCATCTTCTGCCCGCAGTTTAGAAAGCATATAAAGTTAAATAACACACTTAACATGCACACTTGCAGATGGGTAATTGCACGACTTCAACATCTCATAGAAGGAGTCGAGATTTAAGCATGTAGGTTTAGACAATGACCAGTAGGTGTCAGCATTCACACAGATGTGTTTCCCCCCTGCATGTACTGTAAGCCAGACAGTTAAATCCCTCATACCTATGTCCAGTTCTGGACTGGCTAGGAGTAGTAGTGGAGGTGTGCACATCCCCACCGGTGAGGTGCAGGGCAAATGGAACTAGAACTGCAAAGGAATGAAATGCCCGCACTCTGCTAAAACTCCCATATATATTTACGTTGCACAATAAATATATGGGAGTTTTAGCAGAGTGCGGACATTTCATTCCTTTGCCATACTGTATGTACAAGGCTAATGTGTGTCACAAAATTGTGTGTGTGTGTGTGTGTGTGTGTGTGTGTGTGTGTGTGAGTAGAATTATACTAAATTAAAACAATTATATGTCAACTATTGTCTGAATAGACTCACATATTGATGTAGTTCAGTATTTCAGTACAGTTTAAGGAAGCAACATAACATCCAAACATAGGTTTGGCAGGAAGATACATACACAAAGACACACACACACACAGAACCAGTTTCACTTGTTTACACGCCTTTGGTTTCGACACCTGACACCTGAAATGATGCCACAGAGCTCTCTCTCTCTCTCTTGTGCTCTCTCTCCCGCTCTCTCATTCTCTCTCTCTTTCTCTCTCTCTCTCTCTCTCTCTCTCTCTCTCTCTCTCTCTCCTCTCTCCCCCCCTGTGTGTGTATGAGAGAGAAAGAGAACAGGCCTGACAAGCTTGTCTGGCTCATTGCCAATTATGAGATGGTTTTCAAATTCTGTCGCCATGGTGACCACCATACTGGCTGCGGTTAGCAGGCAAATGTGACTCAGCACCTCTGCAAAATCAACCAATAAACAGCAAGCATTCCTGCGAGGATGAACATATCAACCAATCAGAATCCAGCCTGTTGGCTCAGTGGAAAAAACAAATGTGGATTCAAAGGGGAATGAATGAGTCCTAAGGGAAGAGCTTAATGCTCACTCCTCCTGTGTGTGTGTGTGTGTTTGAGAGACAGGAAGGCTTCACTCCTCTTTGTTCTCAGTTTGACCTGAGTGTACATCTGACTCCATACTGTGTAGACCCATTGTAACACGACTGTAGACTAATAATAAGACACCCTCCCACCGATACACACTATAGCCTACTGTACACTAATAACATCCCCCCTCACTGATACACACTATAGCCTACTGTAGACTAATAACATCCCCCCCTCACGATACACACTATAGCCTAGACAACACCCCCACCCCCCTCACAATACACACTACTATAGCCTAGGCCTACTGTACACTAACAACATCACCCCCTCACTGATACTCACTATAGCCTACTGTAGACTAATAACAAGACACCCTCCCACCGATACACACTATAGCCTACTGTAGACTAATAACAAGACACCCTCCCACCGATACACACTATAGCCTAGGCTAGACTAATAATCCCCCCCCCCCAACACACTCACACCCACCCTCCTCTCCCCTACACCCCTACACACCATAGTATGTAGACCAATAACAACAATAACCCCCCATGATACGACTACACATAGCCAAGGCCTAATATACAAATGCAGAGACCAAATTTCCCTCACAGGATCAAAAGAGTATACTTATATATACATACAATATTAATTATTAATTATATACTTATACAATATTAATTAAGTATATATATACTATTATGCACATAGGCTTAAAGCATGCCACATCACAAACACAGTAGGCCTCTTTTTTTTTAATGAATTTCAACAGCACAATGGAAGTTACAGTTACCTTTCGGCAGAACACGCCCAGAAACGGGAACCAATACTGCCCTGAAACTTTCTGCCTGGACATACAACAAAACATATTTTACATTCTACTTTTCATGAGAGGTTTTTCATTTAGGCTATCAATATAAATAGAGGGAAAGAGAAAGGAGCCACCTAAGAGACTACATGTGTATACAAAAGTATAATGATTTAAAATGTAATCCCTTAAATGCATCAGTGTAAGAGTATTCGGAGATGGGTAGCCTACCACCCACTTAAACTGTATACAGTTACTCATATTTTGTATTTTAAATAAGTAGCCTAATCCGTAATACATGTATTCAGTTACTTCCAACACTGATTAAGTAGGCTAGCATATGCCACACATTATTTGAAACGTGACTGATTGATGGGTAGCCTAATTCGGATAAGATAGATAGACTATAAACTCAGATTGGTTTGAAATATGCCTTTGCCATACTTCTAAACTGAGTTAAAAGGACAATTATGAACAAACTGAAAATGTCACTGTGTCAGTCATTGCGGTCATCACACGTGTGACAAGATGCCACCGAACCAGTCGGACGTGTCACGTGGTCTCGGTATCGGCTTACGCCGCTTCTCCTCAAACACAGATGTGTTTGTCGGCTGACACGGAAGTAGACGAAGGAAATTGTAACAAGTGCGAAATCTGATCAAACTCAGATATTTTAGTAATTAAAATTACAATATTTGCTTATTTTATTTGTACCTAGAGTTTGGACGGAAGACTTTGAAAGTCCGTTATTACCGAGGGCTGGAATTCTCTGACCGAAATGTTCGGGCTTTTGTTTGGATGGCTGACGCTACCGCAGGTGCTGCTGCTGGTGCTGCTGTGCGCGACAGGTAAGAACATGTTTGTTTTGTCTAGTCGCCAGTCAAGCAGTCACTTTTTACAGTGGGCTAGCCTAATAGGCCTAGTAATAAGACGTGTTGACATCACATAGCTATGATGTACTTTGTAACAGCCGATCAAGCATGTCAGAGCCTAAACTGCATTAGACTATATGTGTTGATCTTGTACGTCGCAATTAAACATGATGTGTCATTAGCCTATTACTTTTACTGACTATTGTGTCAAAGTTTTTGTCTCAATGTAGGAAGCCATTTATGTGCAGGTCAGTTTTATTTTGTGTTGAGCCTTTTCGGTAGGGAGGCTGGTAGTTAGGCTACAGGTAGCCTAGATTAGCCCTCAAGTGTCAAGGTAATTTTTAAGAATAGGCGTGGCTCCTTGTAGGCTACACTGCTCTGCTTCAAATTGGTGTTAAAGTTTGTTTTTCACTTCTAAGTTGAAGTGAAGGGTATATAGAACAATTTGAGTCCGAGTGTCAAACACACAGATAACAAAATAGCCTCTAGGGGGCGCTGCAAAATATTTAAACTGCTACAACTTTTGACTAGTTTAACCAAATATAACATATGAGGTATGTATGGATTCAGAATTAAAAGGAGAAACTGGTGAGCTAAGCATTTGGTTACCAGATTAAAAACACACTTTATAATAAACACACTTTTAGCCCATGGACAGCAAAATGGTGCTTTTTTTAGATAAAAGGTGGAAATGCCCTCAAAGTTGCAATGAAACATCATTTTTAAAGTTATTGTAAATAAAGCCTGGGTAATCACTCAACTCGATTTAAGATCTTTGTTCAGAATATCCCTGAAGCACAAAGATATAGTACCTACATGTAGGATACCCATACACAAATATGGCTGCATAATGCCGATGTGATATTAAGCACCCAACTTGCAACTTTGAGTTTATGAATTTAGGATCATGAGTACCAACTTTTTTCAATCAAGCCATCATTTTATTCACAAAAAAATTCACAAAAGAACTTTATATCTGGAAGAAAGTAAATCAATAATAATGTGCGTGGAATTTTGAGGAACCCATTGCGTAATACAGGCTTGTGAAAAAGGCTAGAGGGCTATTTTTGAGTACATAAATCAATGACCAATGACACAGTTTCTGAATAAAGACGGTTTTAGGTAGTCCTGAAGTAGTCGTGATAGCCTAAAGTAGTCTAATAGGCAACAGACCCATTACACAGCTCAGTCATCATCATGGGCATTGCCTAGCTCTCTATATCAGGGCCGTGCAGATACCTTTGGAGGGCCAGGGGCTCAAATTGAAAAAGGGGCACATGAAACAAGATTTTTAAACATATGTCAGCATAATTTACAGTTCAATCCGTTAAATTATAGCGACCCATATTGAAACAAAATTCAACATGGAATCTTACAACTACATCATACCATAGTGTATAGATCATTTACCCCACCAGGTGAAATCTTTATCTATTTGTTTGTGTGTGTGTGAGAGAGAGAGAGAGAGAGAGAGAGAGAGATCCACTGCCTTTTCTGGCTTTCTTTCTGCATTTGTCTACTGTCAGGTTTCTTGCACTGCATAATTCAATATCATGATTTATAAAACAAAACACAATTTAACTTTGTAAAAACCAACCTGAATTGACATGAATCTAGCTTTTAGTCAGTTTTATAGCTGTAGTTCAGCTGTTGTTCAGTTGTTCAGCTTTGAATCAGAAAATATAGTTTAAAATTATAGCAATAATTATAGCAATTATATACAGTAACCTCCAGAATTATTGGCACCTCGGTTAAAGTTGACTAAAAACTGGTATAAAGAACAATCTGTTGGTGATTTATTGTAATCTCACAATGAAAGAAATTAGGAAAAATCCAACCTTAAAGAAAAGCAAATTTATTTGGAGAAAAAGGAAAAACTCATAAAGAAATAAATATTTGTAACAAAAACACATTGCTCACAATTATTGGCACCCCTGCTTGTAATAACTTCTTAAGCCTCCCTTTGCCAATAAAACCTCATAAAGTTGGAGAATACAAAGCAAGGGATTTAAGACCGTTCGTCTTTACAAAATCTCCCCAGATCGTCCAGATTCCTAGGTCCACACTCCTCTTTGACTCACCCCACTGTTTTCCTATGGAGTTTAGATCAGGGGACTGAGATGGCAATGTCTAAGGCATGATTTTGTGTTCAGCACACAATATTTGTTTTGATCTGGACATTTGCTTTGATTCATTGACCTGATGAATGATCCAATCATGACCAACTTTTAGTGTCTTGGCAGAGATTGGCAGATTTCCTTTGAAAATGTTCAGGTTTTTCTTGGTGTTCATGACACCATGCACCTTAATTAGGTTCCCAAGGCATTTGGGAATAAAAACAGCCCCACAATAGCACAGCGCCTCCACCATAATTCTCATTAGGCATGGGGTTCTTTTCAGTATAGCCATTCTTCTATGTACACCAAACACACCTAAAGTGTTTCTAGCCAAAGAGTTCAATTTTCGTTTCATCTGACAATAGACCACACTTCCAGATAAAGTCACTGTACCATTTAGTAACTGCTGCCGTTTACATTAAAAGTTAAATGGACAGGCTTTTACCTGCATGCCCTCTAAATAAGCTATTAGCAGTGAGGTCACTTTTGAAGATTTTTTTGGGGACTTGGTGACCCCAAGATGATACATCATCGGTTTAATACCGCTATTATCTGGCCCTATAGCCCAGAAACCCCCATTCAACCCCATCTTCAACCTTTACAATTTATCTTCATTGACTTACATAAACATACTGTCTACTGTTTTAGCCAAAATTGTGCAAAGTAAAGAGGCATCATACAGGCCCCTCTGATTGGACAGACAGTCTATCAGTCAATCCCCGTCAACAACCATTTCCACTGATTCAAAGGGCCAACATGTAAAAATAGACACCAATTTTGCAACAAACCAGTCTGAAATAAGCATGAGAAATCTTACCTTACTTTGCCTGGACTACATGAAAAAAATAATTTCTTGAATTTCCGCTAGGGATCAATAAAGTATATCTATCTATCTACACTGTGTGCAGAATTATTAGGCAAGTTGTATTTTTGAGGATTATTTTTATTATTGGGCCACAATTGTGTTCTCAATCAACCCAAAAGACTCCTTAATATCAAAGTTTCATATTTTTGGAAGTTATGTTTTTTTTTAGATTTGGCCATTTTATGAGGATGTCTGTGTGTGCAGGTAAATATTACTGTGCAGAATTATTAGGCAACGTAATAAAAAACAAATATATACCCATCTCACTTGTTTATTTTCACCAGGTAAACCAATACAACAAATTCAGAAATAAACATTTGCGACATTCAAAAGCAAAACAAAAAAAACAAATCAGTGACCAATATAGCCACCTTTCTTCACCATGACGCTCAAAAGCCTTCCATCCATAGATTCTGTCAGTGTCTTGATCCATTTGCGATCCACATTGCGTGCAGCAGCCACCACAGCCTCCCAGACACTGTTCAGAGAGGTGTACTGTTTTCCCTCCCTGTAGATCTCACATTTCATGAAGGACCACAGGTTCTCGATGGGGTTCAGATCAGGTGAACAATGGGGCCATGTCATTATTTTTACTCCTTTTAGACCTTTTCTGGCCAGCCACGCTGTGGTGTATTTTGATGCGGGTGACGGAGCATTGTCCTGCACGAATATCATGTTTTTCTTGAATGATGGCGACTTCTTCTTGTACCACTGCTTGAAGAAGGTGTCTTCCAGAAACTGGCAGTAGGTCTGGGAGTTGATCTTGACTCCATCATCAACCCGAAAAGCTCATCTTTGATGATACCAGCCCATACCAGTACCCCACCTCCACCTTGCTGGTGTCTGAGTCGATAAGGAACTTGCTGCCCTTTACTGATCCAGCGTCGTGCCCATCCATCCTCACTCTCATTTCATCAGACCAAAACACCGACGGAGAAATCAGTCTTCAGATATTTCTTGGCCCAATCTTGACGTTTTGTCTTGTGTGTCTTGTTCAAAGGTGGCCTTTTTTCGGCTTTCCTTACCTTGGCCAGGTTCCTGAGTATTGAGCACCTTGTGCTTCTCGGCACTCCAGACATGTTGCAGCTCTGAAATATGGCACAACTGGTGGCTAATGGCTTCCTGGCAGCTTCACGCTTGATCCTTCTCAATTCATGGGGAGTTATTTTGCGTCGTCTTTTTTCAACACGCTTCTTGCGCCCCCTGTTGGCTATTTGCCATGAACCGCTTGATTGTGCGATGATCCCGCTTCAAAAGCTTGGCAATTTCCAAACTGCTGCACCCCTCTGAAAGACATCTGACAATTTTTGACTTTTCAGAGTCTGTCAAATCTCTTTTCTGACCCATTTTGCCAAAGGAAAGGAAGTTGCCTAATAATTAAGCACACCTTATATAGGGTGTTGATGTCATTAGGCCACACCCATTCTCTTTACAGAGATGCACACCACCTGATTTACTTAATTGGTAGTTGGCTTTCAAGCCTATACAGCTTGGAGTAGGACAACATGTATGAAAAGGATGATGTGGTCGAAATACTCATTTGCCTAATAATTTTGCACACAGTGTATCTATCTATCTATATATCATGGGATATCATAGGCCTAATGTTTGTTTGTGGCAGTGCAAGGGATTAGGCCTACGACAGTGTTTTTCAACCACTGTGCCGGGGCACACTAGTGTGCCGTGAGAGATCATCAGGTGTGCCGCAGAAAATTACCCAAATGTCACTCACTGGTCCAGAAAAGCAACTGTTGCATCAAAAAAATTAGTTAAAATGATGTTTCATTGCAACTTTGAGGGCATTTCCACCCTTTATAATAAACACACTTTTAGCCCATGGACAGCAAAATTGTGCTTTTTTTTTTAGATAAAGTGTGTTTTTAATCTGGTAACCAAATGCTTAGCACACAGTTTCTCCTTTTAATTCTGAATCCATACATACCTCATATGTTAAAATTGGATAATCTAATGAAAAGCAGTTTGTATATTTTACGGCGCCCTCCAGAGGACATTTTTTATCTGTGTGTTTGACACTCGGACTCAAATTGTTCTATATACCCTAAACTTCAACTTGGAAGTGAAAACCAAACTTTAACACTAATTTGAAATGACTGAGCCTTAAACAACCCCACTATTAAGGTTAGGCCTATAATATAGAATTTAGCAGACAATTTTGCTTCAAAGTGACTTACAGAATATGAACATTAGCCTACAGTTCAAATGAACAGTAAACAATTAATAATACGATGCCTATAATCTCATAAAATACCCTGACACTTGAAGACTAATCTAGGATTTTTTATTACATTATTTACATTATTGGGAGTTATTACATTACATTATTAGGAAATTATTACATTATCAGGTTCTTGTCCCCATAGTGTTCCTCCAGCCACTGCATAAACTTAGCTTATACTTACGTTACACACCAAATAGGCTACAATCATACACCATTGTACAACCATGCATGTAGCCTACTAAACTCCAAGACACTGATACATTATTACAACCATGCATGTAGCCTACTAAACTCCAAGACACTGATACATTATTACAACCATGCATGTAGCCTACTAAACTCCAAGACACTGCATCACACATACTCATGACCTAGTTTGCAGCTCAAACGGAAATGGGCCTACAGTGTAATTGGCTTATTCGCTCCCTCACTCTCCACCTCAGGCTGGGTTGTGGTGAGTGTGCTGGTGCATAATGGCTGCTGTGTATCACCCAGCAATACACACACACACACACACACACACACACACACACACACACACACACACACACACACACACACAGCGAGAGAGAAGGCAGTCTGCATTCTTTTTCTGTGAATCTCATTTTTAGTTTCGTTGTGAGTAGCTGGTCTCTCTGTCTGTGTTGGGCATTACAGAGTGGCATTACAGAATGGCATGTTGCACTATGTAATTTTCCACGCACGCACGCAGAGTGGATGCCTCTAATGTTTGCTTCTCAGGCTGATATGAAGAGAACATTAGAGAAACCCACACAATAGGCTAATCAGCCACAGCACTTCAAGCAGTGTGATAGACCAACCAAGCCCACAGGTGGCTCCAGATAACACACTAGTCTGCGCCCAAAGCACTTAATGTGTAAAACAGGTTAAAGAAGGGCCCAATCACTGTTAAGGGGCATATCCAGGTCAAACAAGGGCCCAATCACATTAAGGGGCGTATCCAGGTCAAATCAGGTCTCCTTGGGTTGAGACAAATATTATACATGGCAAAGCATGATATTTATAATCAGGAGCCACTTCTGGAACCCAGATCGCACAAGGGGGAGGGGGGGAAGGGGGGAGGGGGGGGTCAAGAGCAGAGCCGAGCCGAGCCGAGCCAAGCCGAGGCAGCGACTGTGTCATTGAAGTTTATCAAAATGTCACCACATATGCTAAGATCTTGGTTCTATAGGGTTAGGAATGTGTAGGAGTTTTGGGCATGTTTTCATGATCCTCAAACCCTTCTGACCATTTCAGGTACATTTTTAGTATCAGGCCTTTGATCATAACTCAATTAAGCCTAGTCCAAGATGAAAAGCTTTTTTTCAATACAGATTGTTATTGAATCTCTTCTAGTCTTAATCCTCACATAGGAAACGGGCAGAAATGTTTCAGAAACTGGGATAATATGTTTCAGCTTGTTGGGCATTGAATCCCATTAGGGCTTGCAAACCTTAATAATAGGCTGTACATATTGATAGTACAGGCAATGAGATGTTTACCTATTGATAGTACAGGCAATGAGATGTTTACATAAGCTGGGTAGGCAGCTCATACGAAGAAGGAGAGCAAATAGGGGGGAACAGTTTGGATTAAATTGTACTCTTTTGGGGCTTGGCAGAAGTGCAAACAGTACAATCGGTTCTCTGTATTGATAAGTGTCAGTTCAAACGTTTTCATTTCTCTGTATTGATAAGTGTCAATTCAAACGTTTTTATTTCTCTGTATTGATAAGTGTCAATTCAAACGTTTTTATTTCTCTGTATTGATAAGTGTCAATTCAAACGTTTTTATTTCTCTGTATTGATAAGTGCCAGTCCAAATGTTTTCTACAACCTGTGGGTTTGTGACTCTGAAGCTTTTTTATTTTTTTCTTTGGTTTGTTTTGTCAGTCCAGGCTATTACATTAGGTCACTGCTGCGTCCAATCAACATTAGGTCACTGCTGTGTTCAGTCAACATTAGGTCACTGCTGTGTCCAATTAATCGACCTTGGGTGTCTTGAAAGGCGCTTTATATTATTAATATTAGGTCAGAGTTCACTCAGAGTGAACAAATTGGTGGCACTGATGATACAACCACAAAATACCCAGCCAACAAGCCTCAACCTGAGTAGTGTATAGTCCTGCAGTACTTTTTGTAAGGGAGAACGGCCGCCGAGGTGTCCTGTTATACGGAATTAATGGACGAGGGCGAGAGGCAAAAAACTCCCCGATGCGCAGCGGAGGTTGCCACTGTAAAGCCTTCACAGCACGCAAAGGAAACATGCGGTTCTGTTTAAAAAGAAGCCCACTAGTTCAGCTTGTACAACTTTAGTTGGCCCTATAACAGCAATAGCATGGACAGTTAGCTTGTTAGCTTCTATGGTTGTTATAGTTGCCATTCATAAGCATTGATATGGAATGGCGATTAAACTTTTTTTACCAGATCTACTTCATAGGTGTCCCGTTATTCAGAATTAAAAGCCACATTTCTTCTCTCCGGGTGATAAAGTTCTAATAATGGTTCTGTTGTATGTTCCCACAATGGTAACTGTTCTGTTGTAAAGGGTAAATGTTCTGGTAGCTAACAGTAACGGTTCTGCTGTGTGTGGACTTGCTTTGCAGGAGCTCAGGCCTTTACTGCCAGCACGAGCACTCCAACGGTGAAAGTGGAGGAGAATGAGGGTATGTAGAGGACACACACACACATACACACACTCACACACACACTTGCATGTGCACTTTAAGGGCTTTTCTCAAAGTCAACGATTCGTGCTTGGTAGAACAAGTAATGCCGAGTTGAATCCTTCAAAGACGAGGCAAGGCTTCTTCCTAGCATATGGAACACACACAATGGAACAGACTAGCGAGTGTGCAGGAAGCTGCAGATGCATTATTAAAAATCATGTGTGTGCACAGGATTGTGGGTGTTCCAAGCACGCAGAGGATACACGCATGCATCCTTGAAAATCTCTGAACGAAGGACTTGACATTGGACCAGGGCTCTACACTAACATTTTTTTCCAAGAGCACTTGTGCGCCCAAGTTAAAAAATGTAGGAGCACAGACAAAAATGTGGGCGCATAGTCAGTTCTGTACTTAACTTACACATAATCTAACATTATACTGCAGCTAACAGTTAAACATGCCAGTGCACCAATTGCGAATATTAAGAATGACTGACAACATTTAGGCTACAGGACACAGGATTTTAAAGATCAGTGCCTACTTTATTTTCGGTCTGTTCTTTTTTCCTACATTTTGTTGATGTAAAATAATATAATACATAGCCATATTTGCATTCAGCCTGTATATCAAGTATCCTGCCAAATATAGGCTAATTTATTTATTTGTGAATCCATCTGTAGCTAATCCAAATATGCCCATGGTGGCCTATCTGACTACATACTGCCTAATACTACTACTAAAACAGTCCATTTTCTCTTCCACAAAACCCAACATAGGCTAATCAAGGATATATATATTTGAAATATCTGCATTGATGGGGGCAGTAGGCAAACGTTAGACCTACTTTCGTTTTGCACTTCAGCTTGTATTCGGTGTAAACAAACAAGCATGCGTGGAAGCCTGGAGTTGTCAGTAGCGTTCTACCTTTGAATAAAATGGGAGTAGGCTATTACGGAGGCTACTTTTTGTGCCTGTTCGCTACAGCTATATTTTGCATATTGCAGCCAATACGTCAACTGGGCTAAAAGGCATGTTAGGTTACCTTTCCTTCTCTCACTGCATTCTCAGAATCTAATCCTGTTCCTCCTATATCCGATGACTTCGGTGGATAGAAGAACTAAGTTCTTCAATCTTTGCATTTTGGCTGGCTAGTCTATCTTTCCGCTTTTTCTGCGAGCTC
>NC_063195.1:4114943-4127443 GCF_017589495.1 Alosa alosa | reverse complement strand
CACTGTGTGCTGAGTGTGTTTCACTAATTCACGGATTGGGATAAATGCAGAGACCAAATTTCCCTCACGGGATCAAAAGAGTATATATGCTTATACTTATACACTACTCAGGTAAATACATATTTTTAAAGCTCTTATTCTTTTAACCAAGTCACCTCTCTCTCTCTCCCCTCCTCTTTCTCTCCCTTTCTCTCTCTCTCTCCTCTCTTTCAGGTCTTTCCCTGTGTGTCTCAGATCGATGAAGGGCAGTATTTCTGCGAGTCCACTAATACAGCTGGACCTCCCCAACGATCTGTTGCCACCAAGATGGCCGTCTGTGAGTGCCGTGCTAGTGACCATAGATATATAATAAAGATCCGTTGTACTATTGACCATAGATATATATAATAAAGATCTGTTGCCACCAAGATGGCCGTCTGTGAGTGCCGTACTAGTGACCATAGATATATTAGTATTATACTAAAGGCTAGATGTCTCGTCCGCACTGCTGGCCAATGGAGGTCGACGTCCGCACCTCGTGGCCATCTTGCCACAGTCAGCTTGCTAACTCATAACATTGTGTTTCAATGGTCCACTGTAATGACAGGTAGTGACCTGAAGGTGTCATTGTTATAGCCTGGGGGCATTGTTCTATGGCAAGCCGATTGAGCATTTATTCAGATATCTTGATATCAGGCATAATTGTCATGTACATGCAAGCCATTTCTGCCCACTAGTTAACTAGTGACAGCCAAAATGCCCACTAGTTAACTAGTAAGGCCCAAATTATCTCTAGTTAACTAGTTCATATGTTTCATATCTTACTAGTTAACTATTAATGCTCAGCATGTTCACTAGTTAACTAGTTGACATCGAAATGTGCACTAGTTAACTAGTTTAAAGACTTCTATATTTTACTAGTCAACTAGTAAGGTACAAAAATATTTACTAGCTGACTACTGAATGTCAAATTCCCACTTGTTAATTTCTATGTAATTTGGCCAGCCGCTTGAGCATTTATTCTGATATCTTGATATCAGGCCAACATGCAAGCCATTTTTGTCAACTAGTTAACTAGTGAGCCATGTTTGTGCACACTAGTTAATTAGTGACAGCATAAATGCCCACTAGTTAACTAGTGAACACATTTTAGCTTAACTAGTTAACTAGTGAGAGCCAGAAATGTCCACTAGTTAACTAGTAAAGGCCAAAATGCATATCAGTCAGCTAGTTGAAGGCTTTTAGGTCTCACTCGTTAACTAGTGACAGCCAAAAATGTGCACATGTTTAGCTAGTGAAGGCAAAACACCTCACTAGTTAACTAGTGACAACTAGTTAACTAGTGAACCATAAATGGCTTACTAGCTAGCTAGATGATGGCAGTAGGCTCACTAGTTAACTAGTTGATGCATCATTTGTCCAAACTAGTTAACTAGTGAGGTCATAAATGTATACTAGTAAACTAGTTCAAGACAAAATTCACACTAGTCAACTAGTGGCGCAGAATTAAAATTAGGAGGCGGAGAACTCTGAAAATTGAGGCTTTCTATTGGCTCCCTATTGCACATGGTTTCAAAAGTAATTAAAAGCTCAAAGATCAAGAAAAAACCTTCATGCACTTCTAAGGAATTGAACCCTGGTCTCCCACGTGATCTCCTGCTGCTTAACCATTTGAGCTAGTCTTGCCACATCAGCAGTGCTATCATCAATGTTTATGTTACTGAAATGTTTTGTTGCTAGGCAACCATATACAAATACCTCCAGTTTTATCGCGATTTTCAGACTAATAACTGAAAAACTAAAGATTGTAGACATTAACTGAACGAAGATTACAGCAATACACCACAACTTTGTCACTAGACATGTTATCAAAACATATTTCATGCTCAAACGATCTTAGTTTATAAAAGTTTGCTCTTAGAACAGCCTGGACGAAGTCAGCCATGTTTTCTAGGTTTCTGAGTCCTAAATGGACCAATCAAAATCCTTGTTCCGCTTTCTTCATTTTGCATGCAAGTGACATTGCACACTAGTTAACTAGTGGCCAATGTTACGTCCCCACTAGTTAACTAGTTGCACAAAATGTCAGCCGTTTGTGTATTTATTCAAATTCCACTAGTTTACTAGTGTGAGGGGCATTTTTCTCCTGCTAGTTCATTATGGACACTGTTTTGTCCTCACTAGCTAACATGTAAGGCTCAAAATGCCCTCTATAAGCTAGTGAAAGGCATTAATAATGCAGATATGCTCACTAGTTAACAAGTAAGCATGTCCTGTTCCATTACTAGTAAACTAGTAAGGCCAAATATGTCAACTAGTTAACTAGTGAAGGCCAATGTGTCACTAGTTAACTAGTAAGAGTACCTTTTGCATTACTAGTGAACTAGATAGCTCCAAAACAGCCACTAGTGTGTGTCTTGTCAGACTAGTTAACTAGTGAGCTGCTTCACTGCCACACATGCAAACTAGTGAGACTTAAATTGTTCCACTAGTTAAAACTAGTGGACAAAAACGGTCAGCTTGTTTGTGTTTTTAGGTGTAACTAGTTAACTAGTGAACAAAATAGTTAATAGCCAATAGAAAGCCTCAATTTCCAGAATTCTCCGCCTTCTAATTTGAATTCTGTGCCACTAGTTGACTAGTATTTTGTCTTGAACTAGTTTACTAGTATACATTTATGACCTCACTAGTTAACTAGTTTAGACAAATGATGCATCAACTAGTTAACTAGTGAGCCTACTGCCATCACCTAGCTAGCTAGTAAGCCATTTATGGTTCACTAGTTAACTAGTGACATTGACCTACTGCAACTAGTTAACTAGTGAGGTGTTTTACCTTCACTAGTAAACATGTGCACATTTTTGGCTGTCACTAGTTAACTAGTGAGACCCAAAAGCCTTCAACTAGCTGACTGGTATGCATTTTGGCCTTTACTAGTTAACTTGTAGACATTTCCGGCTCTCACTAGTTAACTAGTGAAGCTAAAATGTGTTCACTAGTTAACTAGTGAGCCTTTTGGCTCCCACTAGTTAACTAATGTGCATATTTTGGCCCTCACTAGTTAACTAGTTCACACAAACATGGCTCACTAGTTAACTAGTTGACAAAATGGCTTACATGTACATGACAATTATGCCTGATATCAAGATATCAGAATAAATGAGAAAATAATGATGAAAAAATAAATCAGAAAATAATGCTTGCCATATTGTTCTGCCTTTAGTAGAAGAAGAGATGTTACATCAGGTCAAAGATGATTGATTACGAAGATACTTCCTGAGAGGTCATTCCCTGTCCCTGGAAATGTATGCAAATAGGGTAGCAGTAGTACACGCCCCGCATGAGGGGGGACCACTATCCCACATTTATGCAGTGATCGGGCTCCGTTTTTAACATTGAGGTCTATGGCAGAATCCAAGAATTTCCCAGAATTTGTCAAAGCCTTATTTTTCTGAGCAATGGATGCACATTTCGGACACGGTATCATGATCTCCAAACCCTCCTCCCCATTTCAGGAGAATGTTGTAACAGTATGACCCTCCAGTCGGGAGAAAATCAACATTAATGAAGGTGTACACCAAGTTTATTTTGTACTCCGGCTTCTGTCTGGCGTGGAACCGAGGCGTTCAAACGTCAGTCATACGTCAGTGACACACCCCTGTGCAGGCGGGAACTGAACCAGAGCCCGTCTCTGACTGAACTCCACTTTGCCCTCATAGACATGAACTAGGACCACCCATCTTGCTATGCATTCATTATCTTTGATCAGGTACCACAGAGCCCACCAGATAGCTTGCCTGTGACAAGATGGCCGCCGGTGATGCCGTTAGAGACTCCACCATAAGACATCTAGCCTTTATTATGTATATCTATGCTAGTGACTAGACTGCTAGACCCACGTAACAATCTTACATACTAGCACTGCAGTGGTTTTGTTGCTGTTTTAGTGAAGTATATGTGTTTGACTAATCAAGTGAATATATTTGTTTGTTTGCTTGTTTATTTGTTTACTGGTAACAGATGGAGTAAACACTGGAGGCATTGTTGCCGGGGTGATCATCCTTCTGATCCTCTTGGTGTTGCTCATTGTCGGACTGTGGTTCGCTCATCGCAAAGGCTACCTCGCAAGTGAGTTCAGCATGGTGTGCGTGTGTGCGTGCATGTGTGTGCGGGTGTCTTTTTTTTGTGTGGTTTGCTCCTTGCAGAGGTTACCACACAAGTGAGTTCCGTTTGATTTGTGTGTGTGTTTGTTTCTATGGTTACCTCTCCCTCTCTCTTTCTTTCTTTCTTTCTTTCTTTCTTTTATTCTTTCTTTCATTCATTCTTTAATTCTTTCCCTCTCTCTCTCTCCCTCTCTCTCTCTCTCTCTTTCTCTCTACTTACTTACTCACTCACTCACTCTCCTCACTCACAAATACACACTCCAACAAACCCACACCTGTGTGTAACATGTTTGTCTTTGTGTTTTTCCCCAACAGAGGTGAAGGAGCGAGTGTCAGGAAGGTGAGTGTGTGAATGAACGCTATTGCCATAGTAACAAGCTCAACTGCCAGGGAGAGGGAGGGAGAGAGAGAGAGAAGGAAGGGAGGGAGGGAGGAAGGAAGGGAGAGAGAGAAGGGAGAGAGAGAAGGGAGAGAGAGAAGGGAGGGAGAGAAGGGAGGAGAGAGAGAGAGAGGAGGGAGGGAGAGAGAGAAAGAGAGAGAGAGAGAGAGAGAGAAGGGTATCAAGCACCGGGTGCTTACACATCTCAGTAGATGTTGCTATGGTTACGTGGTTACTCCAGTCGTTAGTTTCCAGCATGTTGTGTGTAGGAGCCGTAGCCGTGATTAATTGTCTACGTAAAATCGTATGACTGTGTGCTATGTCTTTATACTAAAAACAATACCCACTAGATTTTGTTTATTTTAATAAAAGATTAATAACACTTGGTTAGATTTCATTTTTAGAGTGTAATCTTGCATTACGATAAAAAAAAATCTAGTTGGTATTGTTTTTAGAATAAAGAGAATTGCATGGCACTTTTTTGTCAGATAATTTTCACTTAATTTCAAAACGTCTTATCAAAACACACTGGCATCCACATTTGCTTGTTTTCTTGATAAGACATCTTAAAATGGGTTAAGCTCCTGTTAAATTCATAATTTTACAAGAAAGTGTTCTATAGGTGTCTTTACAGTAAAAACAATACAAACTAGATTTTTTTTTATCTTATTATAAGATTGATAACACTTGGTTAGACACAGTTTTTGGAGTGTAACAACAATGAATAATACGAATAAAGGAAGCGTCTTCTGTCTCCATAAAATATTAAACGAGTGTTTTTTAATACTAACCAAACATGATACCAAACATTGCTAAGGCAGTAGGGAGTTTCATGCATTATAACCTGTGACTAAATCAATAAAACCGATTATAAATGGATTTGTAGTGAGAGCGTTTGTCTGTCTTCATTTCCCAGCAGCAGGAGGCAGCAGAACTCTGCAGTGTACCGCCCTACGTCAGACTACGGGGATGACGAAGAGGTACAGTCATCTTCATCATCATCAACAGTCATTAAGCATTTGTTCAGTGTTTCCCACAGAATTGAACTCCATGTGTGGTGGTTGGTTTGCAGAATTATCTTGAATACAACAGTTTTTAACAAATTAGCACCGTGTGGTGATGATGCTAACCAGATTCAAGCACAATTTAGGACAACCTGGAAAATCATTGTGTGGTGGTCAATGTTGATATTGTGGTGGGCTGCCACAAATAAGTCAATGTATGGGAAACGCTGTAGTGTACTAGATGTTGTGCAGCCCATAGATGTAGTGTGCTAGATGGTCAATGTATGGGAAACGCTGTAGTGTACTAGATGTTGTGCAGCCCATAGATGTAGTGTGCTAGATGGTCAATGTATGGGAAACGCTGTAGTGTACTAGATGTTGTGCAGCCCATAGATGTAGTGTACTAGATGTTGTGCAGCCCATAGATGTAGTGTACTAGATGTTGTGCAGCCCATAGATGTAGTGTACTAGATGGTCAATGTATGGGAAACGCTGTAGTGTACTAGATGGTCAATGTATGGGAAACACTGTAGTGTACTAGATGGTCAATGTATGGGAAACGCTGTAGTGTACTAGATGTTGTGCAGCCCATAGATGTAGTGTGCTAGATGGTCAATGTATGGGAAACACTGTAGTGTACTAGATGGTCAATGTATGGGAAACACTGTATTGTACTAGATGGTCAATGTATGGGAAACGCTGTAGTGTACTAGATGGTCAATGTATGGGAAACGCTGGTGTTCACTGTTCACTCTACAACTCTCCAGTGGCCCTTTTCCACTCCGGGGTCTAGTTGCATGATTTTGGCTGGACTGGGGGCCGCGGCCCAGACGGCCTCAGGTCGGCCCTGGAGTAGGGCAGGGCTGAACCGAGGACTTTTGGAATGGAATACGATGAAACAATAAAACCGATAAAACAATAAAAAAAAGTTTAAAAACAGACTGGTAGCATTTGTTTAGGGTTGCCTAGCAACATACGTGACACTACTTATTTTTGTCAAGAAAAATGATCTACAGATATATATAAAAAAGAATTAAGGATACAGCTTCTAACAATGTTATGACTTGTTTAAATGTCCCTGTCATTAATTTGACGTTTGCTCGTGGTGTCATTGCTAAGCACTGTTTAGAAGTTTGTAGCATTGTTAGCTAATGTCCCCAATGTTACAGCTTCTTATGGAATCAGAACACCAAGGCCACCAGTGTTTAAGAAAAGCCTTGGGCCTGTCCTAGTCCTTAATGGAAAAGGGCCAAAGGAGTCCTATTTGTCAGTGTCTGTGTTTCAGGGAGGAGTTAGAACATGTATGCACACATTTCAGTCTTGTCCCTAGGAACCATGGTTACGCTTACCTGTGTCTGTGTTTCAGGGGGAGTTTAAGCAGAAGTCCTCCTTTGTGGTGTAGGAACACCATTTCACCTCGCCCTACCTTGAGTGACAATAAGCCATACATCATGGACCAACCCAGGGATACACCACGTACAACCATTGATCACGGACTGACGCATGGATGCTCAGACACGTAGAGATGAGTAGAGTAGAGATGAGTAGAGTAGAGATGAGTAGAGTAGAGTAGAGTAGAGTAGAGTAGAGTAGAGTAGAGATGAGTAGAGATGAGTAGAGATGAGTAGAGATGAGTAGAGATGAGTAGAGTAGAGTAGAGTAGAGTAGAGTAGAGTAGAGTAGAGTAGAGTAGAGCTTTAATGCCCCAGGGGGTCAATTTAGCTCAAAACAGCCTAAAATCAGGCTCATATCAGGGTTAGATCAGGCTCATATCAGGGTAAGATCAGGCTCGTATCAGGTTAATATCAGGGCCAGTGCTATCAGGCTCATATCAGGTTAATATCAGGGCCAGTGCTGTATCAAATCAGGACCTGATCGTGGACATGGAGAGTGAGCTTCAGAGTCACTGTTTTTTTTTTGTTGATAGATATTGTTTTTTTAATGATGGGAACGATAGAAACTTTTGCACTGATATGTTTGTCTTCTGTGGAACTCCTGCCATGTTGTATCAATGATGTGATAGACGCTATGTGGCTTTTTAAAAATATATTTTTAAGCTGTGTTTTTTTAGAGACTCCGATCATTTGTCCCATACCTGCCCGCATCGAAGGTGCAGTTAGTGCTCGTACACATTTTCAAGCCCATAGCATTTTTTGTAACATGCCATCTCCTCACGATCCTCTAACTGCTCAAACAAAAGTTTATTCATTAAAGGTATAGTTAGTAATCTTATGTGATTTCAAGCCCATACAAATGTTCCAAATATTCAGATCCTCTCCTTACAGTCAGGTAGCTGCCCATTCTGTGACAGTTTCTGTTACAAAACATATCTGTAGGCAGCCCAGGCTCTGAAAACTGGAAACAGACAAAGTGGAGGCAGCCTGTCTCCCAAACAAATCTAAATCTTGGAGTTTCTCTGGGATTACTGAAAGGAGGGGTGAGCTACCTCTTTGGTGTGTTTCGTTTGATCCTTGGTTAGAATATAATGTACGTTTTTTTTGGACAAAAGCATCAGATTATAATTATAAACATAAACAGACTTCCTGGGCAATCGCTGACTGTGCCTTTAAGCTTTCAAAATACGGGTGATTTCTGAAGCATTCAGATAGCCTGCTTGCTTGCGAGAGTATAGCTTTTTATATAGTAACATTTACTAAGTAGTTTGTCCCATCACTGGTAGCTGCGCACAAGCTCCCAGCACAGGTTTTGGGTTGCCAGATTTTATGACAAATGGGTCAAAATGTTATGAAGTGATTGATTTGCTGGATGTATTTCATACACAATCTGGCAACGTGGGAAATGTCAGATAAACATACAAAACTAAAGTATCTGTGATCTTCATAATGAAGTGTAATGGTCGTGTAATTGTCCCATATTTGCTCTGTTGAGGGTGGGAGGATGGAAAACGTTGGGGGCAGGTTGGGGGCAGGGCGGGGGCACCTGCTCTTCATTTGAATTAGGACGAGTAGTCCCTGCAGTAGACTGGGGACCGCAGGTAGTGTAGTGTGTAAGGAGCTAGCATGCAGTAGCATGCCATTGTTGCCGGACGCCTTTATTCAAAGCGACTTGCACACAGTACGTCAATTATTTCAAGGGCTTGCCTCCCCGAAAGTGCCTTTCTCAAGGACACAACGATGGAAGCCAGGAATCTAACCCACAAAGCCGTTACTGCATGCAAGCTTTTAAATGATGGGCAAATCTGGCGACAAATGTTTCATGCGTGAACGAAAGCAATTGTGTGGCATGTGGAAGAATTCAAATGACAAAGCAATGTTTCTTCTTAATGCATAATGCTCATGGAATTAATTAGCGTATGGATTTTGGCTTGTTATTGAAGTAACTTAGTTAGGTCCGTCGTACACAGTCATTGACATGAGTATAGAAGACTCCATTTTCAACACTCCATTACTGAGATTCCAGTGTTTTTAATACAACCCTGCACACCACCGCTAAATCTCTTTGGCATCACCCTGCACACCACCGCTAAATCTCTTTGGCATCACCCTGCAGATTTTGATTCAGTTCTATTTGTAACCGCACCGCTCCATAAAATCCATGGTTTATGAAATACTTGTCTGTTGAAAATGATGGTGCCGCTGTGTGTACCGGTAGATAAGTGACAGACTCGCACATGCCGTCACCCATGTGCAATGGGTTTTAGAATTTAGAATTCAGAATTTAGACTTTAGAGTTTGCACTTTGCCCCTCATTGTAGTTGGAACCCCCAACCCCCCCCCCACCACCACCACCACCACACCACTCCACACACACACACACTCCTCTACACTGTGACACTGAGTTAAAAAAAGTACAGAGATGACACAGTTGTGTGTGTGTTTTTAAAGAAATATCTGTTCTGATGTTCTGTTGCTGTGTGTTTGTGTACAGGAGAAAGGTAGTATACACTGGTGTGACTATTTATAGTGAAGCTTTGTAATATATTGCAGCATTATAAACCTGTTATTGTTGTTTTTACAATCAAACAATCAAATAAATTTTCCAACATAATTTTCCTGCACTCTTTTACAACGAGTTCAGATAGCACATTTTAGTCTTAGTTTTACTTTAGTTTTAGTATTTCAGGTTTTATGAGGAATGTCTTCAAGTTACAATGAAAGAGTCAAATCAGATTTATTATTATTATCATTCATTCAAGGTCCTTTTTAATAGGCCAGTGTCTCTAAATAATTCAAACAGAATAGGAGAAAGGTGTACAGCAACCACAGTGCAACAACCCAGCAACTGCTGCAATGTAAAGTAGTGAGTGTACAGCTTGTATAACAGTGTACATTTGCTATATATAGAGAGCACTTTTTCAAATTTAACACTAATACTGATTTAACTTACATTGCTAAGTTCTCTTTATTTAAAGTAAACTACCATAGATATGCATACCATTTCAGCATGCCTGTTTACACTAACTACCATAAATATGCATACCATTTCACGATGCCTGTTTACAATAACTACCATAGATATGCATAACATTTCAGCATGCCTGTTTACAATAACTACCATAGATATGCATAACATTTCACCATGTCTGGCCAGAGACTTTTCTAATGAGGAGACACAGCACTTAAAAAATCCACACCTCCACAGAAATGCGTGGGGTTAGTTTGTAACGCCAATATCCCACCTCTTCCGTGGGAAAACGTCGACATGTGAATACATTGAGCCAATCATGTGCTGTGTTGTGAATAAGAGCCAATCATGTGGTGTGTTGTGAATACATCGTGCCAATCATGTGTTGTGAACTCGCCGCTGGAGCAAGATTGGTGACTTTGGTCTGTCTAACTACCATAGATATGCATAACATTCAATTTGATTAGATTAGATTCAACTTTATTGTCATTGTACATAGTACAAGTACAGACAATGAAATGCTTCTTACCAGAAGAGCAAAAAAGCAGAAAAGTGCAGTATGAACAGTATACACATATAGTGCAGACAGCCGATAACCTGTCTATATTACAGCATTCAGTTTCTGGAGCAGCCGAGACAGGTGAGCAGGTTAAGTCTGTTGTTTTGGCTGCAGTTGCTAGTAGCTTATCTCCCCCGACATAACCCTCTAAGTCCAGTTGTGCTTTACCTTGCAAGAAAGATCAGTCAGTATAAGTATATACTGGAAACTCTTTTGATCCTGTGAGGGAAATTTGGTCTCTGCATTTATCCCAATCCGTGAATTAGTGAAACATACTCAGCACACAGTGAGGTGAAGCACACACTAATCCTGACGCAATGAGTTGCCTGCTACAGCGGCGCTCGGGGAGCAGTGAGGGTTTAGGTGCCTTGCTCAAGGGCACTTCAGCCATTTTTACAGGTCGGGGTTCGAACCGGCAAACCTCTGGTTACAAGTCCTAGGCGCTAACCAGTAGGCCACGGCTGCCCCATAGCATGTATAACACTGTAAATTTGCTATATATAGAGATCACTTTCCAAATCTAACACTAATACTGATTTAACTTATTTAATTTTTTTTTTGATCTCGCTGCTGGACCAAGGTTGGTGTAGTGAAGCCTTGCACATGGGTATTTCTGCCGAAATAGATGCCCGATAAGTGCCCAAAAAGCATTGCAATATGGCCGCCGAGTGGAGGGACTTGCCTAAAAAGACTTTGGTCTGTCTAACTACCATAGATATCCATAACATTCAATTTGATTAGATTAGATTCAACTTTATTATCATTGTACATAATACAAGTACAGACAATGAAATGCTTCTTACCAGAAGAGCAAAAAAGCAGAAAAGTGCAGTATGAACAGTATACACATATAGTGCAGTGTAGACAGTAGTATACAGTTAAGAAAGTGGTTTACAGTAATAAATAATGTACCTTATTAAATATGTAGTTAATAAAATCCTTATAAAAGCAGAATAGATATGGCTAAGCGGTATGAACAATGTATTAGCAACATGTACAGTACAGAGAGGTGTGGTGAAGAATATATAGACCCCCTTGAGGTGAGATGCCAATTTTACCCCCAATCTGACGCCCCAACCTGTTTATACTACGATATATAAATGGGCAATTCCACACAAAACTGTCATGCCCATTACACCAACACAATGCCATGGTACGGTATGATGTGAATGATGATTACTTGAAATCTGAGCATTCACTCTTCTTGGTTGTGGAACTTACATGAAACACTTTTCACATAATCATTCGCATCATACAAATACCATGGCATTTAGTTGGCGTTATGGACGGGACCATTTTGGGTGGAATTGTCCATATGCATAACATTTCACCATGTCCGTCTAACTATCTAACATTACACGGTGTCTGGCTCTACATAATAACCACACATACACCACTTTTAAAATATTTTCCATCTAGAAAATTAACCACACACAGTTTGTTAACAGCTAACAGCTTTATATTACTATTCATTAATGTCACACAGAAAACATGATACATAGGAGCTGTGCATTAAGACTGTTAGATAAACACAAAGAGAGGAAGATAAAAAACAGGTTTCATATGTTATATCAATATGTTATATCAATATGTTATATCAAACAACTATATACTCAAATAACATAACATGTTAAAGAAAATTTAAATGGCATTAAGTAAATCATACTTTTCATTCTTATCTTTAATCTGTAAATAGTATTAGACATAAATGCTGAGCTCCAGGTGTCAATGTTGACAGAAGAGCACCTCTGAAACACCCATCAAATGAGAGAAAACCACCAAGACAATGCCAAACATTGACCAAACATGTCAGGAAATCATAGCAAAATGATGCAAAACATTTTGATTTTTAACTCTTGTCCCTGATGCGATGTGTGTATTTTATAGTCAACAACCAATCATGGAAATAATCTTCAGGAAGCTGGGAAGGAACCGGGAAGAGCTGGAAAGGAATGCCTTGCAGTGTGATTCCTGATTGGTTGCAGAGTTGATTGGCAGGTCACAGAGCCAACCACTGCACCATTAGCTGCAGGGAGAACAGCACCATCGCT
>NC_063195.1:4067443-4112443 GCF_017589495.1 Alosa alosa | reverse complement strand
TTATCATGAATGCAAATACAAATGTTTACACTGATTATTTAAAAAGGTATGAATAACTGTGGACATGCCAAAAAAGACACACAGGGGTGTGTTTGTGTGTGCGTGTGTGTGTAGTCGAGGTCATCTCTCCTTACTTGTGAAATTGATGGATGTCTCGTTCAGTGTGAAGTTCAGTTGTTGTGCAGCCGTCCTCAGCACGGCCACGATTTCATCTGTTGTGGGGAAAGTTGGAGTGGAGGCCCTGGAGGAGGAGTTGGAGTTGGAGGAGGAGTTGGATGTGGAGTCGATGTCGAACGCTTGCTGCAACTCCATCACTGACCCCACGGTGACCTCTCTTTTAGTCCTTCCGCTCTCTGGTTTTCTGCAGCCACAGTCAAACCGGACATTAGTTATATATCTTATTAAGTCTCTTTATACTGAAAACAACCAGAAACCAACCAGATTTGTTTATCTTGATATAAGATTAATTAAACACTTGGTTAGATTTAATTAGATAAACATTTTTTTTGGAGTGTGTGATGAGCTGTTTTGCAGCGCAGTAGTGAGCGAGAAAAAGGTGATATAACGGATATATATATATATATATATATATATATATTAGTACCAGGAGATAGGTCTAGGGGGCGCTACAGGTGATATATATATATATATATATATATATATATTAGTACCAGGAGATAGGCCTAGGGGGCGCTACAGGTGATATAACGGATATATATATATATATATATATATATTAGTACCAGGAGATAGGCCTAGGGGGCGCTACAGGTGATATAACGGTGATGTGATAGAGGTGCACACTAGATCTGCTCCTAGTTATTTGAACTCAATAATCAAGGCGTACATCCCCAACCACCCACTGCGGTCTTCTGATGAGCGTCTGTTATGTCGACCAGTTATAAACACTAGGTCTAATTCAAGACTCTTTTCCTCAGTGGCGAGGCGAGAGGCAAATATGGAGCAGAGCTGAAGACACACTCTCACAAGATGTAAGCAGCAACTCCTCTGCAGGATAAATGTTTTTTACTCAGTCATTCAAACATTATTGGGGTAAGTGTTGCTTTTTCCAGGATATGTTTTCGATGGTAACCCATTGTCAGTCAGTAGTGAAAGTAATTAACTGTGTATAATTGTTTTGTCATTGACTGAGACCATGGTGAAGTTAGTTTCACTTTGCCAATGAGTTCAAATAATAGACTAGTGCAAATGTGTGTAGGCTATACTCTGCTAGGTTTTAGTAAAGCATGGTTTAGTGGAATACCTGTTCCATCCGGTCTCGTGTGCAAGCAGATTCCTTCAAATGTGCCGCTGACTATCAAAATACCTATGCACTGTTTGAAGTTGCGCTGCTCGCTGTTAAAGGGAATGACAGATGTCATTCTCATTGGTTCAAAACTTACTCCAGTGAAAACAAATATATTTAAATGTCCGCAACACTGCTTAAACTCCCATATAAAAGCAACGTTTTGACCCTGCTGGGTCTTCAGGCAAATGGCCAAAACGCCCAAAAAGCACCCATGACTGATTAAGAAACATAAGGCCCACCTTCTTGTGCCAAGTGTAGTGTACACCCCATGATGTGTTTCATTTTTTTGTTGTGTTCATTCCAACATGTAAGATAGTCACGATGATGTTACCATTTTTGTCCAGTAGGTGGCAATGCAGCATTATTAGGGGAGTTATTAACGGAATGTAATTCATGAAGAAGTTTGTAATAAACAAACAACTTTCAACACACTTGTTGTCAAGAGCCTGTTAATTCAAGTGTGCAACACAAGCGCCAGACAATGGGATGAGTTTGGAGGGCTGCGGCGTAATACTCTTGGTAATTTAAAGTAATTGTGAAGGTGCTCTTTGGTAGAAAAAATATATGTATACTGTAAGTATGGATAGTCCAAGGCACTCTTCAAAAAAAGTTTAAAAAAGCTTTAATAGGTACTGTAGGCTTAATCATCATGCTAAAATTGCCTAAAATTGACAAGCGCCAGACAATTGATAACGTCTCATAACTACACCACACCCAATGTGGACTGGACAACCCACAGAATTTGTTTAAACTTTTCACCAGTGACCATGCGTTTTAGACGGTCATGATAATGATCGGGCCCTTTAATAGTTGAGACAGAATGAAATTCTGACAAAAACATGGGCAGCCCTGCTTTATTCTGAAAACTAGATTTTTTGATCTTGATATAAGATTAATATCAATTGGTTAGATTAAATTAGATAAACAGGTTTTTCAGTGCATTACAAACACACACACACACACACACACACACACACACACACACACACACACACACACAAACACAAACACACACCCACACGTTCACACTTTATATGTTTATATAAAGAGGCCATGCTAGTGCAAAGGCATCATTACTATACCTTACCTGCAAATAACAAGTGTTCTTCTATAGACAACTCCATATTGCTCAACGGAGATGTTGTTTATCTTTAAGAGTAAGGAGAAAATGATTTTCAGAATGCTGTTCCTTGTATGAATGGAAATGTGAACTCTTTGTTTGGTTAAAACACACAAAGCACAGCCGTCATATGTAACTCACCACTTTAATAATATGTCCTCTTCTAGTTGCACAGTCCACAAATTCTAAGTCTGTTTCAAATGTCACCACGGCATTGGATGTTCTCTCTAGAATGGATTCAGACACAGGATTATTTAGAATGTTCACTGCAAAAAAAAACTGCAAAAAAAAGTGTTATTACATCATCTTATATTCAGTTTAAACAATGTATTTGGGATTGTTTTTAGAATGAGGAAACTTACCTAGCACTCTCTCGAAAAATCATTTGACTTCATTCAGGAAGACTTTGACTTATTTTAAGGAGTCTTATTAAGACAAATTTACTTGTTTATGCACTGGCAGACAAATGTGCTTGTTTTCAGGATGAGACGTCTTAAAAGGAGTCAAACTCTCCTTAAATTATGTCAAATGATTTAACACAAAGTGAAATGATTTAACACTAGGTAAGTCTCGTTATACTGAAAACAATATTAACTATATTTTTTTTTATCTTGATTTAAGATTAATAACACTTGGTTAGATTTATCAGATAAGCAATTTTTGCAGTGTAGGAATCACACTGCAAAAAAGCATTAACCAAACTTGTCTTGAATAAATTTGTCTTGATAAGACTCCTTAAAATAAATCTTATAATGAAGTCTTCTTAAATTAAAGGTCCAGTATGTAGGAAATAATGGAAAATAAACTGTAACCATTCCAAAAATGATCACCATATGTTGTCAGAGAGTAAGGAAACACGATGAATTGAAGTAATGGCTTATTTGACAACATTACTCTAACCCGTAAAACCCTGTAAAACCCATGAAAAAAAATGAGTTACGGGGCGGAATCTCTTGGAATTTTCGTTTATGTTTTGAACGATTAATTCTAGAATAGCGTATTAATAATGGGCTAGCGCGTCCTCCTATTTGGGTTGCCAAATTAGCAAAGGCCAACTGTCAACAGCTGTCAGTTGTAGTCATGAACGCCTACGAGAGGCAGGCAAATTTCCAAAATGTATACAAGAAACAAATTAAGTGGACATCGGAGGAGCTTCCTGAGATGGTGACGTCTTCGTCAAACGAAGAATATCAAGTCTGACGCAGAGCTGGCCATATTTCTCCACAACAGGTAGCCTAGGCTAAACTTCATCTGCATCGCTAACTTCAGCTAAATATGTTACGTTGGTTAGAGAGGTATTTTTTGTTTTCACTGTTTCCGTAATGTGTAGCTGGGTCATGGTTGGAGAAACGTTAAAGCAGCTGCAGGTCAACTAACGTTAGCTAAGTCTTAATTACATCTGGCAACCCAGAAGAGGCTCGCTTTTGGTAGTCTTGAGAACGTTCACCAGTGTTTTGATTTTGGCCTGCAGAACGTTCGGTAACAATCCTACAAATCGCACCTTTAAGTTAAAATGATCTTTGGGGGCAGCTATGGCTTACTGGTTAGCACTTTGGACTTGCAACCGGAAGGTTGCTGGTTCGAATCCTGACCGGAGCACTGAAAAAACTGCTTATTTAACAAAATCTAACCAAGTGTTATTAATCTTATATCAAGATAAAAAAAATAGTTGGTATTGTTTTCAGTATAAAGAGACCTACCTAGCGCTTTCTTGTGAAATCATTTGACTTAATTAAAAAAAAAAATTGACATCTCATCTTGAAAACAAGCAAATTTGTCTGCCAGTGCGTTAAGCAAATTTGTCCTAAAAACAAGCAAATTTGTCTGCCAGTGCGTTGAGCAAATTTGTCTTAATAAGACTCCTTAAAATAAGTTAAAGTCTTCTTAAATTAAGTCAAAATTATCTTTTGAGAGGGCGCTAGGTAAGTCTTTTCATACTAATGGGATGGGATGTACAAAGAAAAGCTGCGTGGAATGCTGCGTACACACAGTTTCATACATCAGGATTTTTTTGTGCGTACGTTACTTTTCAGGTTTGCACATACGCAATGTTTTAGTATGAAATCCACGCAAGTCTTTGTACATGAGGCCCCTGGACTTCAGATAAAAGTGTTCCTTGTCCAGGCCTGGACTTCATCTAAAGGCGTTTCTAATCCACTCCAGGGGCCTCATGTACAAAGCTTGCTACGCACAAAAATGCTGCGTACGCCACTCCAGGGGCCTCGTGTACAAAGCTTGAATATGCACAAAAATGCTGCGTACGCCACTCCAGGGGCCTCATGTACAAAGCTTGCTACGCACAAAAATGCTGCGTACGCCACTTCTCACGCTCACGTCCGGATGTACGAAGGCTGACTTGAACGTGAGAATGTGCGGTCCTCCACGCAAACTTCATGTCTGGCGTACGCACATTTCCAATGTGTATTGTCAGTTGGCGACACTTAGAGACAATGCAGCGCAACAACATTAGTTGATCGCGAGTCTAGGCCTTTATTTGCACAGTATATTGTGAAATGTGGGTTATTAAAAATGATAACACTTCGAAAGTAGGCCTATGTTTCTATATAAATGGACATGCAACATGCTCAAATGCAACAAGCTATCTGTAATGACAACTGTAGACTTATTAGAGGATCAGAATTAAAGGGGAATGTGAAACCTATAGCCTACACATATAGATAGAATAGATAGGCTGACTAATAAGCGCAGATAGCTATAGCCAACAATTGTTGATGACTGGCTTATCAAACATTTCAGATTTTGAAGAGCTTTCCACAAAACCTGTGATAAATGGGGTCGGCTTCACGCATTTACCCATGCCTTAACATTTGCCGAGTGTTTTCCCTTCGTATCTTTGATAGTTTTCATTTTAAAAGAAATACATATGGGACAGGATGCATGTGAATAGATAGCAGCATATATTCACGCTTATTTGTCAGCCTATTTCTCTTAGTGTGATTGACTGCATAGCTACTTTGACTTTCCTCCAGTAAGCAGTCGCATTGATGAAAACTAGCCACTGTTTAGCTTGGGATTTCTCAGGAACAGAGGCGTGTAGAAATACACGGTTTGCACCCACTGAGAGCTTAAAGTCTCACCTTTAAAACGAGCCATTGTATGTGTTCACAGCTATAACACAGAATATGCTGTGAACAGGGGAATGTGAAACCTACAGCCTACACATCAAAGTCAAAGTCAAAGTCAAAGTCAAAGTCAAAGTCAAAGTCAAAGTCAGCTTTATTGTCAATTTCTTCACATGTTCCAGACATACAAAGAGATCGAAATTACGTTTCTCACTATCCCACGGTGAAGACAAGACATATTTTACCAATTTTAAGTCCACAGACAAACATAACATTCAAGTAAACAAAAAAGTAAGTAAATAAGTACATAAGAGGGCACATATAATAATGAAAAAATAAGAGCAGCAAAATTTTGTTGAAATTGTGCATAGACAGTCAATAAAATACTAGTGCAAAGTCAGGCCAATAAGAGGCTTGGCTAGTTCTGTTTGACCTAAGTAAGAAAGAAAGTGGCATAGTGGTGCAAGTTATGTAAGAGCAGCAGAAGTGTTGTTCAGTTTTTCAGGACAACAAAACCAAGTTGTAAAGTGTACAAGTGTGCAAGTGTTCAAGTGTGCAAGTGGAGTAGTGCAGGCGCCATTGTGGGTCCAATGTCCAGGATGTTATGTAGCTGAGGGTGGAGGGGGGGGAGGAGGGAGAGAGTTCAGCATCCCTTACAGCTTGGTGTATGAAGCTGTTGGTGAGTCTGGTAGTCTTGAGCGCAGGCTTCTGTACCTCTTCCCAGAGGGCAGTAGATCAAACAGATTGTGAGCGGGGTGACTTAAATCACTCACAATTTTGGTCGCCTTATGGGTGAGGTGGGTGGTGTAAATGTCCTTCAGGGAGGGGAGTGAAGCACCAATGATCCTTCCAGCTGTGTTCACTATGCGCTGCAGGGCTTTCCTGTTGTATTCAGTGCAGCTTCCGCCCCACACAGCGATACAGCTGGAGAGGATGCTCTCAATGGTGCCTCGGGTAGAATGTGGTCATGATGGCTGGTGGAGCACTTGCTCGCCTGGAGTTTCCGCGAGGAAGTACAGGCGGCGCTTGAGCTCTCTTTGCCAGTGATGCAGTGTTGGTGGTCCAGGAGAGGTCTTCACTGATGTGCACCCCCAGGAATTTGGTGCTGCTTCGCTTCTCTCCACCACAGCACCGTCGATGGTCAGTGGCAGGTGTTGGGTGTGACCTCTCCGAAGTCAACAACAATCTCTTTGGTCTTGCTGACGCTCAGCAGGAGGTTGTTGTCCCTGCACCACGTGGTCAGATGGTCGACCTCCAACCTGTATTGAGTCTCGTCCGCCGGTGATGAGACCCACCAGAGTTGTGTCGTAGCAAATTTCACTATGTGATTGTTGCTGTAGGTTGCAGTGCAGTCATCGCGCCAGCAGGGTGAAGAGCAGCGGACTGAGCACGCAGCCTTTTGGGCCCCTGTGCTCAGTGTGATGCTGCTTGAGGTATTGTTGCCAACACGCATTACTTGGGGCCTCTGACAGAGGAAGTCCAGTAGCCAGTTGCAGAGGTAGGTACTGAGTCCCAGTTTGTCAAGTTTGCAGATGAGTTGTTGTGGTATTATGGTGTTGAATGCAGAACTGAAGTCTATAAACAGCAATCTCACATATGAGTCTCTTTTATCCAGGTGGGTGAGGGCTGGGTGGAGGGCAGAGCAGATTGCATCCTCTGTAGACCGCTTGGCTCGGGTATGCAAACTGGAAGGGGTCCAGGGTGGGGGGGGAGAATGGCTTTGATATGTGACATGACAAGCCGCTCAAAGCACTTCATGATGATGGGTGTCAGTGCCACAGGGTGGTAGTCATTGAAGCAGGATGGAGCAGTTTTCTTCGCACAGGTATGATGGTGGCAGCTTTGAAACATGATGGGACGATGGCTTGCTTCAGGGAAGTGTTAAAGATGTCTGTGAAGACATCCTTAAGCTCCCCGCGCAGTCCTTCAGCGCACGCGACCTGGGATGTTGTCTGGACCTGTTGCCTTACGGGTGCTTGATAGCAGCAAGTGTCCTCTTCACGCTGTCGGCAGAGAGGCACAGGGGCTGCTGCTCGTAGAGGGGGGATGGGTGTTCTGTGGGCAGGTGCTGTTTTGTGCTTCAAAGCGAGCAAAGAAGCGGTTCAGGTTGTTGAGCAGAGGGATGTTGCTCTCACAGCTCTGTGGCGCGGGCTTGTAGTCCGTGAGGGCCTGAATGCCCTGCCATAGGCTTTGTGAGTTCCTGCTGTCTTTGAAGTGGGTGGTTATCTTGTGAGTGTATTCCTTTTTTTGCTTCCTTGATGCCACGGGACAGGTTGGCTCTCGCTGTTTTCATGCCAGCTTCATCCCCAGCTCTGTAGGCTTTGTCTCTGGCCCTCAGCAGGCTGAGGACATCCCCTGTCAGCCATGGCTTCCAGTTAGCCCGAAAGTGATGACGCCTTTTGTGTGGGTCACATCATCGATGCACTTGGTGATGTAAGAGGTTACAGTGTCTGTATACTCCTCTATGTCTGTCCGGTTGTTGTAAGTGGCTGCCTGCTTAAACATTTCCCAGTCTGTTGTGTCAAAGCAGTCTTCTAGAGCATCGGAGGCTCCCTCAGGCCACACTTTTACCTGCTTACGAACCGGTTTGTTCGCTTTTACCCTTTGTCTGTATGCGGGCATTAGCATAACAGTGATATGGTCTGAAAGTCCAATGTGGGGAGGGGGTGGCTTTGTATGCTCCTTTGTGTGTAGTGTAAACCAGGTCCAGGATGTTATCTCCTCTTGTTGGAAAATCAACATGCTGGTGTAGCTTTGGAAGTACAGTTTTTAGATCAGCATGGTTAAAATCTCCAGTGAAGATGGTGAAACCGTCTGGGTGTGCCGTCTGTTGTTCACTGACAGCCTGGTACAGTTACAGCTACACATATAGATAGACTAGATAGGCTGACTAATAAGCGCGGATATAAGCTATATTTTCCTTAGTGTGATTGACTGCATAAGATACTTTGACTTTCCTCGAGTAAGCATTCACATTATTGTTGTCACACTTGTGTGCAAATATAGGGATATGATCTATAAATCGTAATGTTGTGGCGATGTGGCCTGGAGCAACTTTGTTTATTCCACCTCAAGTGCGCGATGCGTAGTAGCCTACTTGGACACGATTGATTTAATGTTTTTTTAATTAATGCAGTTGCGTTGTAATGGTTCAAATGCATCAAACCCAGTGATGCGAACCCTGTCACCTACTTGCAGACTGACCAATAATTCTGCCACGGTCTCTGACCCTATAGCTAGCCACTGCTACGCTCTGCCACTACTGTTTTTTTAGTGTGATTGAGGGAGGAGAGAGGGTGGAGTGTAATGCTCGTTCATACACGCTTAATTTCATGTTAATTGGGATGTACAAAGAAAGGCTGCGTCCGCACAGTTTCATACATCAGGATTTTTTTGTGCGTACGCTACTTTTCAGGTTTGCACGTACGCAATGTTTTAGTATGAAATCCACGCAAGTCTTTGTACATGAGGCTCCTGGACTTCATCTAAAAGTGTTCTAATTCTGATATGAGCCTGGACCACTAAACCGCAGCTGTGTATACTGCGAGAGTGTGTGTTTGGTTACCTATGGTAATGGTAGGCATGGCCTTCTGGTTTCTGGTTGCTTCGATGGTCCTCATAACAATGGTGTTGTCTGGGAAACAGAGTTGGCCAGGTATTATCACCTTAAACCATTCACTCACTTTCAGCGTGTTGCTTTGAGGGAGAGAAAGAAAGGATTTTTTTCTTTAATAGAACATAGAAGAAGATAGTTTTGTCATTGGTTTTGGTTCATAACATTGACATTGTCTGAGAAACAAATGGAGCCATTACCAGACACAAAAACCTATTTACCCATGCACATGTTGCTTTGAGAGAACATTGTTTTCTGGTCTTTTGTAAAAGTTAATGTGCCGTCAATATCTACAACACTCATTAGCGAAGAGATACAGTACCTAGGCTAACACATTTGCTTAACACACTGGGAGCCAAATTTGCTTGTTTTCAGTATGAGACTTCTTAAAATAAGTCAAACTCTTAATTTAATCAAGTCAAATTATTTTACGAGAAAGAGGTAGGTAAGTCTCTTTATACTGAAAACAACACCAGCTAGATTTTTGCAGTAGGTATTTTAAGGTGGCCACGTGAGACCATCCTGGTCTCGCGAGATCCATTTTTTTACTCGCAGATCAGTCTGGGAACTTGCGATAGAGAAAATTTGGCGCCAACGAAAGGCCAATCAGTGTTGGTTTTGAGGTGGGTTTACGCAACGAGAATATGGACCGGGCACCTGAAATGGTGCCTTTTATACGTAAATTCTCATTACACAAACTGCAAATATCCTTTATCGACATGTTTCTCGCCTGCTGAGCTAATGATCTATGCTTTGCCTGCAGCAGCTTGTGGTTGTATTTTCGTCGATTGGTTGATTTGGCCCGTCAATCACCAACATAGCTGGTGATAGACAGATGGTTTATCCAATCAGCTAACCAGTATTTTCACCCCTTCCCAAAAGTTCTTCAACGGAAGGATCCCAGATGGATATGCCGAGCAAATTCGAAGCAATCCATCTGTCGGGGTCAGGTTAATTTTAAGGTTCTGTGAGCTGTATTTCTCCTACCTTGTTGCACATATGAGTTCTACATCATTTGGATTTATTTGATCAAATGATGGGTCTGTGAGCAGCTCACGGGACGCCTTAGCAATCTGTAAATAAAGGACAGAGCATATTAATGTGCCTCAAACTATACAATGCTGGCATTCATTTCAAACTAGCTAATCGCACTGCAAAAAACTGCTTGTCTAATAAACTCTAACCAAGATTATTAGTCTTATATCAAGATAAAAATAACTAGTTTGTATTGTTTTCAGTATAAAGAGACTTACCTAGCGCTTTCTCGTGAAATCATTTGACTTAATTTAAGAAAGGTTTCACTTATTTTAAGACATCTCCTAAAAACAAGCAAATTTTTCTGCCAGTGTGTAAGTAAATTTGTCTTGATAAGACTCCTTAAAATAAGTCAAAGTCAAATTAAGTCAAAATGATTTTGAGAGGGCACTTAAGTTTATCATACTAAAAAACAATACCAAATAGAAAATTGATCTTATTATAAGATTTAAGGTTAGATTTCATTTTTTTCTGATCTCTATATCTAAAAATCTGATATCTAACCAAGATCATTTTGACTTAATTTAGGAAAACGTATTTTAAGGAGTCTTATCAAGAAAAATCTACTTAACACACTGGCAGACAAATTTGCCCATTTTGTTGCACTAATTTGCTTAACACACTGACAGACAAATTTTTCAGGATGAGACATCTTAAAGGAAAATTCCGGTGTGATATTGACCTAAAGTGTATTGAAACACGATACCGAGTGTGAACGTATGTCTCATAGCCCATCTCGGCTTGTCCCCTGCACTCCAAAATCTGGCACTAGTTAGCCGATGCTACCAACAGCTTTTTCAATAGTGGTGCTTTGGCATCGGGCTAGCCATGCAAATAAATCACTGTTTTACACCCATTTACGAGGCTCAATGTATCTCCACACTTCATTGGTAGACTTCTGAGGGCCCTGACATTTAAAACGAGACATTGAGAACTTTGAAAAAGCACTGGTAGTTTACTTACAAGACAATTTATACAGACAGTATCTTCACAAAGTTTTGCGTTTGCAGCCATCTTGAATTTAGTCACGATAAGTCGAGCAACTAGTAAGAATGAACAGGTATGATAAGGGATCAGATTCCAAAAATAATTCAGTGGAAATGCATGAATTCCAGATTCTTCCAGTAGCAGCAACTGGAATCCATGCATTTCCACTGAATTATTTTTGGAATCTGATGTCAGGGCCCTCGGAAGTCTACCAATGAAGTGTGGAGATACATTGAGCCTCGTAAATGGGTGTAAAACAGTGATTTATCCTTTAAAAGGAGTCAAACTCTTCTTAAATTAAGCCAAATGATTTTACGAGAAAGAGCTAGATAAGTCTCTTTATACTGAAAACAACTAGATTTTTTGATCTTAATATAAGATTAATAACAATCCAACTGTCTCTCATCCATCCATTTCAAACCATTCATCCATTAACCCTATGTGGCCTGCTCTATTTTCAGGGCATCCTCACTACCTTTAGTTATAGGTATTTATTCTGGTCATTGTAAGTGTCATTCACACATGCTATGTATTATTTTTTCAGCAGAGTCTACCCAAATCTGCCACCATTTCATGTATTAATACTTGCATTGATTTGATTTTGATTTTTAAATCATAAAAAGACATAAATAGATCTGGTAAAAAAAAAGTTTAATCACTGTTCCATATTAATGCTTATGAATGGTAACTATAACAACCATAGTAGGACGACGGTTGAGCCTGAAAGCAGGTTTTGCAACAATGGAATCAACGGTAAAAAAGCTAACTGTCCATGCGATCGCTGTTATAGGGCCAAAAAAAGTTGTACAAGTCGGCTTCTTTTTAAACGGAACCGCTAAACAGGACACCTCGGCGGCCGTAATCCCTTACTTAAAATATGTCTATCAACATGAATTAAACCATGTCAACCTACCAACAACCACAGCAACCAACATGATTACCCTTACAACCAGCAGAGCAACCAACATATGAACCCTAGCAACACCATAGGCGGAGTTTGACATTCGAGCCAGGGCGACAAACAAAAACAACTAATTGTCAGCTGAGGCCTATTAAGTCAAAATGATCTTTTGATAGGGCGCTAGGTAAGTCTTTTCATACTAAAAACAATACCAAATAGATTTTTTAATCTTAATATAAGATCAATAACACTTGGTTAGAATTCATTTTTTGCAGTGCAAAAACTTAATATATCGTTTTTTCCTTCCCATGCGTTGAGTACCAAAAACGTAATATTACGTTTTTAGCTTTTTAAATTCTGAAACTAGAACACTCTAACACACCTTATATGTGATTTTGGGAACTCTGTGATGAATGGAAATGAAATATATGACGATTGAAAACTCATGAAAACGCACAATCTGGACATTTATCTGGACATTTTATCATAACTCGGTTGACGCTTTTGGGTGAATCAGTGACGCATGCACAGTTCAAAAGCTCATTTGCCCGCGGCAAGGCACAGATCAGGAGTGAGATGACGAGACAAGACAAGAGACAATGTTAGTATTTTTTTTCTTTTTGTTGTTTTGTTGATGTTTTTTGTTTTTTTCTTAGCTGACAAAGACACACACATCACAAGGACATGAACACACAAAAAGAAACACATAGTGTATGTCCTAAATGATCAGGGAAATAGATAGCAAATCAAAAGTGTAAATCATTACTAATAAATGGCTGACATTTTTTTTTTTTATGTAGCAGGCCTTTTTGTAGAGATAATGACTCCCTATCCCTATCCATACAGGGGCCGGCATTCCCATCATCTTGTGATAGACTTTGCATGACCTAGTGTGTGTGTGTGTGTGTGTGTGTGTGTGTGTGTGTGTGTGTGTGTGTGTGGGAGAGGGAGAGGGAGAGGGAGAAGCGTGTCACCACCTCCACCATGCAGAGCAGCATGGCCAGATCTGCCTCACGTCTTGTGAGTGGAGAATTTGCATGCAGCTCGGACTAGGCCTACTGTCATTCTCATTGCGACTCCCGACACTGCCACTACGTTCCCCTAACTTGTCCTATGAGCACTTCGACCTCGTCTAAAATACCCAGTGGCATTAGACAAAGGCTCCACCACATTACTGTCGCCGCAATTGTGGAGAGGCACTGCGTTCAGAAGACAGAAGCTGGCGCTTTATGGACATTAGGCTACCTCCAGCCTGGATTAAGCCACACCACTAACACACTGCTAACTTCCCGATGAACACTCGAACCCGTGAAACATTATTCCCACCAGTGACATTGGAAAACGATTCAACGTTTGTGCTTGGTGTAAAGCTAAACTATGGAGTAAACTCTCACTTTGCAAGGCAGGGACGCATCTGAAGCCTCACTAAACGAATCACCCGTCATTTTCTGAAGGCAGATATTCGCTTCAGAATCAGGGTCCGCGAATAGAAGACCCAACACTTCATTTCAGGTAAACTTTTTGATACCATTAGGCGATAATCTAATGCAAATACTTCGCTGGCGTTGACAATATCGGCTCTGATAAACTAGCTTACACGCGCACTATCTCGGTATTGCACGCACTGATTCACTGCAGCTGTAGCGCGAAGTTTTGTTTAAAGCATGACGTTTTTTACGACTGGGGGGATGACGTATGACATGTCTGCCATCTAGTGGAGTGGAGGTCGAGCGAAATATGACACCCTATTTGACTCAATCGGCGTTTTATTCAGTACCGCATCTTGTCAACTAAAAAATTGAGCTGTGGGCCTAGAGGGTTAATGACTACAGACCTGTGCGCTCTTACATCACATGTGATGAAGACAATGGGCGATTGGTCTTAGGCATGCTCAGACCCCAGGTGCGCCATGCACTAGACCCGTTACAGTTTGCATACCAGGAGAAAGTGGGCATGGACGATGCCATCACTTATCTTCTACACAGGACACATTCCCACCTAGACAAGGGAAAAGTGCTGTGAGAATCATGTTCTTTGATTTCTCAAGTGCTTTTAACACCATCCAGCCCCTCAGATTGGGAGGCGAGGTCTTGCAGATGGGTGTAGACTCTCACCTGGTAACCTGGATTACAGATAACCTGACCCGGCGACCACAGTTAGTCAGACTGAAGAACTGTCTCTCTGACACTGTGATCTGCAGCACGGGCGCCACAGGGGAACTGTGCTCTCTCCAGTCCTGTTCACCCTGTACACATCTGACTTCTGCTACAACACCGAGTCATGCCACATGCATAAGTTTTCTGATGATACTGCAATTGTGGGGTGCATCAGGAACGGGCAGGAGGAGAAGTACAGGAGCCTGGTGGAGGACTTGGTGCAATGGTGCAAACTCAATCATCTTCAACTTAACACTTCAAAGACCAAGGAGATGGTGGTGGATTTCTGCAGGTCTAAGCCCACTCTGCTACCAGTCCACATTGATGGGGTCAATGTGGGAGGTAGTTAACACCTACAAGTATCTGGGTCTCCACCTGGACAATAAACTGGACTGGTCAGCCAACACTGATGCACTTTACAAGAAAGGGCAGAGCAGGCTGTACGCACTTTCCTGAGGAGGCTGCGGTCCTTCAATGTGTGCAGTAAGCTCCTCGGGATGTTCTACCAGTCTGTTGTTGCCAGCATCCTCTTCTATGCAGTAGTGTGTTGTGGAGGAAGCACAAGGAAGAAGGGACGCGGGGCAGAATTGACAGACTGGTAAGGAAAGCTGGCTCTGTGGTGGGGCTGAACTGGGTCATCACTTCACTATCAGACAAAAGGACCCTGAACAAACTAATCAACATCTTGGACAATGAGTGTCACCCACAGTGACACTCCACAGCACTATTGTTAAGCAGAAGAGCCTGATCAGCTGGAGACTTCGCTCACTGCCTTGCCAGCTGACAGACTGAGAAAGTCATTTGTCCCCAGGGCCATTGAACTGTTCAATGCCTCACTTAAGGGAAGAGGGAGAGATAGACTTCTCTGCATAGTCTGTCTGCCTCTTCACCCCCTCCATGTTTGGTACTGTCTGTCCACTAGCCACTTGTACCACTGTCTTTATGCCTCACTGTTTTGCGTGCTATATTAGCACATATGCCCCCCCCCATGCCACAGCCAGACTGTGGCCACACTTATACATTTTCTTAAATAGTTAAATATATAGATATATAGACTTTACTTTTATTTCTGCATTGTTGCACTGTTGGACTTACTCATTTGCACTATCACCATGACCACTATCACCATTGCACTACCACCATGACACTCATTCACACAGAGCACCTTAGAGCACCTTACCATACCTTACTATGCACAGAGAATCACAGGCTCAGTCCCTGCCTCAGTCATTGGAAGCGCTCTGATTGATTAATCCGCGATTATGTGGATACTGTTTTTTTAGAATTGATTTAGATTAAGTGTTAGTTAGTATAATTTGTATTTTAGTATATTTAGCATATTCTTTATCTTCTACTGTCCTTATTGCTTAGTTGTTTTTTTATATTATATACTTTAATTACTCTTTCTGCTGTTAAAGAATATGTTTGTGTTGTATGTATGCTGCTGAGACCTTGAATTTCCCCTTGGGGATCAATAAAGTATCTATCTATCTATCTATCTATCTATCTATCTATCTATCTATCTATCTATATTTCATGAAAGACGTTATATCTCCATTTCTAGAAAAAAAACAGCGATTTTGATGAAAACTAGCCACTGTTTAGCTTGGGATTTTTCAGGAACAGAGGCGTGTAGAAATACACGGTTTGCACCCACCAAGAGCTTAAAGTCTTCCCTTTAAAACGAGCCATATGTGTTCATAGCTATAACACAGAATATGCTGTGGCTGTACAAAAATCATCAACAATGGTCTAGATTGCTGGCACTCTAGGACAAAGCTCCCGATAACAGCTTGGCATTCAATGAGTTAAAGAATGTAATGACCTGTTACCATCTTGACATTTCTGTTTGCTATTAAAAACGCCACCTAGCAGAGTGGAGTTTTAAATAACAAGATGCATCGGTTCATGTTATGCTTAGCTTAAGGAGAACGAGTCATTGAAAACTCAAATTCGATTCTACAAAGGCAAAGTAAGTAAACTCCAAACTGTAGGCTATTGAGTGCAGGGCAGACCTAGATCATAGCGAGAACTCCAGGAATCAAAGGAAGTGTTCACCTACAGTCTGATGCCTCTCCAAACGCAGAAACAAAGCTCAATCATACCATTACGTTAAGACATGTTAAGAAAAAAAGATTCATATTTTACTGTAATCCAATGACACACAAAAAAAGTAATCCACAGCGATCAGTACGCCTAGATGCACAAGCCAGTCACATTCACTAGCCAGTTCCAAACAGGTGAATGAGGCCTCTCCACTTTGCTGTTTAAACAAAGTGGAATAAAAAGTCCAAATCTACACACAACGCAAAATCAATTAGTAAGCTGACATAACATTTCTATAGTTAGCGATGCAGATGAAGTTTAGCCTAGGCTACCTGTTGTGGAGAAATATGGCCAGCTCTGCGTCAGACTTGATTCTTCGTTTGACGAAGACGTCACCATCTCAGGAAGCTCCTCCGATGTCCACTTAATTTGTTTCTTGTATAAATTTTGGAAATTTGCCTGCCTCTCGTAGGCGTTCATGACTACAACTGACAGCTGTTGACAGTTGGCCTTTGCTAATTTGGCAACCCAAATAGGAGGACGCGCTAGCCCATTATTAATACGCTATTCTAGAATTAATCGTTCAAAACATAAACGAAAATTCCAAGAGATTCCGCCCCGTAAATCATTTTTTTTCATGGGTTTTACAGGGTTTTACGGGTTAGAGTAATGTTGTCAAATAAGCCATTACTTCAATTCATTGTGTTTCCTTACTCTCTGACGACATATGGTGATAATTTTTGGAATGGTTACAGTTTATTTTCCATTATTTCCTACATACTGGACCTTTAAAATAAGTTAAAGTCTTCTTAAATTAAGTCAAAATGATCTTTTGAGAGGGTGCTAGGTAAGTCTTTTCATACTAAAAACAATACCAAATAGATTTTTTAATCTTAATATAAGATCAATAACACTTGGTTAGAATTCATTTTTTGCAGTGTGAGTCAAATGATTTTATGAGAAAGTGCTAGGTAATTCTATTTATACTATACCAACTAGATTTTCCGATCTTGATATAGGATTAATAACACTTAATAAAAAATAAAACACTTAAAAAAATAAAACTATTAGATAAGCAGTTTTTGCAGTGTATGGCAACAATTTGATATGAGTGCCACTGCAAAAAATGAAATCTAACCAAGTGTTATTAATCTTATAATATGATCAAAAAATCTATTTGGTATTGTTTTTAGTATGAAAAAAACTTTTAAGTCTTTCTCTCGAAAAGATCATTTTGACTTAATTTACGAAGACTTTGACATATTTTAAGGAGTCTTATCAAGACAAATTTACTTAATGCACTGGCAGACAAATTTGCTTGTTTTCAGTCAATTTTATCTTGATATAAGATAAAGATCTTGGTTAGATTTTATTAGATAAGCAGTTTTTTGCAGTGTGGTAGTATTAATACTACACACAAAATGAGTGACTGAAAGTTCAGACTTACCAGATGTACAATACTATTGTTGCAAGTGATTGAAGTTGTTACAGTCACTACGGGAATAGCAATCTCGTTGATTCTGTCAGATAAACAGACTTTTCCTGTGGGATAAAATAAAAGCATTTGTCACTGTTTATAGTTATATGGTGAGACTTTCAGTGCAAGAGAAACACTATCTTTTTTTCACCATCTTGTAAGAAAGTAAGTATACTCTAAGTATACATTTTATTTATAAAACGCAGACAGGATCATACAATTATTCACAAAAAAGTGCATGAAAAATAGGAAGAGCATTCCAGAATCTGGGGGCAGTAGAGGCAAACTTGCTCCATCCCCACAGAGCTAACTTGCTCCATCCCCACAGAACTAGCTTGCTCCATCCCCACCGAACTAACTTGCTCTATCCCCACAGAGCTAACTTGCGCTATCCCCACAGAGCTAACTTTAGTTTAGTCTAGTTTTTATTGTTTTCAGTATAAAGAGACTTACTTAGCGCTGCCTCATGCAATCATTTGACTTAATTTAAGACATCTCATCCTGAAAACAAGCCTTTTTTTTCTGCCAGTGCGTTAACACTTTGAATGCCGCGCTGTTTTCGGAAGCTTTGGCCCAGAGTGCCAGCAATCTTGATCATTGTTGACGAGCCACAGCGTATTCTATGTTATAGCTATGGACACATACTATGGCTTGTTTGAAAGGTGAGACTGACTTTAAACTCTCAGTGGGTACACACCGTTTATTTCTACATGCCTCTGTTCCTAAGAAATCCCAAGCTAAACAGTGGCTAGTTTTCATCAAAATCGCTGGGTTTTTTCTAAAAATGGAGATATAACGTCTTTCATGAAATATAGATAGATAGATAGATAGATAGATGGATAGATAGATAGATACTTTATTGATCCCCAAGGGGAAATTCAAGGTCTCAGCAGCATACATTCAACATGTCTAGAAATGGAGATGTAGCGTCTTTGATGAAATATGAAGTGTTGCCTGTAAAGTTTCCGGGAAGTGACCTAGCGAGACCTGGCGAGACTGCCACCTAGTGATAAACCCACGAAAATGGCCTGGTTTTGACCTGACGTGCATGTGTCACTGATTCAACCCAAAGCGGCAAACATCAAAAGCAGAGTTTTAAGATTAAATGTCCAGATAAAATGTTCAGATTGTGCGTTTTCGATCGTCATATATTTCATTTCCATTCATCATAGAGTTCCCAAAAATCACATATAAGGTGTGTTAGAGTGTCTAGTTTCGTAATTAAAAAAAAAGCTAAAAACGTAATATTACGTATTTGGCACTCAACACACACTGCAAAAGCTGCTTATCTAACAAAATCTAACCAAGCTTTATTAATCTTATATCAAGATAAAAAAACTAGTTGGTATTGTTTTCAGTATAAAGAGACTTACCTAGTGCTTTCTTGTGAAATCATTTGACTTAATTAAAAAAAATCTTTACTTATTTTAAGACATCTCATCTTGAAAACAAGCAAATTTGTCTGCCAGTGCGTTAAGCAAATTTGTCCTAAAAACAAGCAAATTTGTCTGCCAGTGTGTTGAGCAAATTTGTCTTGATAAGACTCCTTAAAATAAGTTAAAGTCTTCTTAAATTAAGTCAAAATGATCTTTTGAGAGGGCGCTAGGTTAGTCTTTTCATACTAAAAACAATATCAAATAGATTTTTTAATCTTAATATAAGATTAATAACACTTGGTTAGAATTCATTTTTTGCAGTGCATGAGAAGGAAAAATGTAATATTACGTTTTTGGCACTCAATGAGTTAAAAACAAACAAATTTGTCTGCCAGTGCATTGTCAAGATGAACTGCTTCATAGCTCACACCCTTTCTGTGCCCTTTCCTTATATCTGTATCTATGCAGACTTTACTTAAGAGAATTATCCACGATTCAAAGCATTGTGACGTGAAACAAGGGGTTACTCAAAGGTAGGCTGAAAGTTTGAAAAAGTAAACAACTGCCATAAAACGGATCGAAAACGTGTTGTCAATTAAATGATAGGTCACACGTGTTGTCCCATTCCTGTTATTGGCGTTTTGAACCCTTAAACCTTCTGTTCCACCTTCTTTCTGTAATCCTCCTTAGCTTCCTTCAGCTTGAATTTGAGTTCCCCTTGCACGCGTCCTCAGCTCTGCCATATCCCCCTCTCTGAAACCATCTTTTTTCCTGTTTAGAAGGGTCTTGACATTGCTGGTTATCCAAGGCTTGTTGTTGGGAAAGCAGCGTACAGTTCTGGTGGGAACAACAATGTCCATGCAGAAGTTCAGGTAGTCAGTTGTGCACTGTGTGACGACCTCCAAGTCATCTCCATTCTGTAACACACTCCAGTCAGTACACTCGAAGCAGTCTCTCAGAGCCTCATCCACTTCGGGTGTCCACTTCCTGAAGGTGCGTGTGGGAACACTGAAGCCAGGCAGCTCAACGTTAGAAGTGGGGATATGGCTTGTTAGCCACGTCTCCGTAAAGCATAACAAACTACATTCCCTGTACAACTTCTGGTTTCTTACCAGGGCATCCAGTTCGTCAGTCTTATTAGCCAGTGAGTTCACGTTTCCCATCACAATCGATGGAACTGAGGGCTTGTATCTTCTTGAACTTCTTCTCCCGACGCCTCGTCTTCACTTTTACTCCCGCTCTGCAACCCCGAAAGCACCACAGTTCCTCTGGAATGTTGTCGCGAACACAGCCAGCATTCCGTCGTAGTGCGATCAGCTGGTTCCTTGTGTACACAAGCTTGCCATTGCTGGAGCGTTGTAATATGTCCGTATCCATAGGATAGAATAAAAACACTCCTCAAAGTGTGTAATCCAAAAAGTTGCGAAGTAAAAAGTAAACAAAAAGTAGAACAAAGACGTAGAAACAATCACTAAGACACGGAGCTGCTGAGTAGGCTGCCACACCTGACGGCGCCGGAACCGGAGTTTTGTTGATGTTGTTGTAGTGGTGGTGGTGGTTACAGGCTTGGCAGTGGTGGTAGTGGTGGTGGTAGTGGTGGTGGTGGTTACAGGCGTGGCAGTGGTTGTTGTCGTAGTGGTGGTAGTGGTGGTGGTGGTTACAGGCGTGGCAGTGGTTGTTGTCGTAGTGGTGGTAGTGGTGGTGGCAGTTGTAGTTGTTGTTGTTGTTGGTGATGGTGTCACTAGTTGTGAAGATGATGAAGATGCAGGAATGCTTGCTGTAGAATCTCCTAGGTAATTCCAGAAATCAAGTTTAACTCATTTCAGTTGTGTCAGGCAGAGGGTCTACATTAGCCTGGCCTCACCCACCTAGATCTTCTTTCAGGGAGATGTAGTCTGGAACACCATAGTTCATAACCGTTTCCCTCAGACAAGAAACATGTCGGGCCAATCAGCAACGAGAGGGGGAGACAAAACCGAAAATAATTGTGATAAACAGAAGCAGCAACACCTGCAAACGTCAAAAAATGCTGGAACAGTTTGAGAGACAGGCTTGGTTTGAGAGACAGGCTTGGTCCTCTTTTTGGTTTCCACAGAGCCAGCACTGGGTACAAAGATGGGGAGTTTGTTTTACACTGCACTCACTGAATTTATTTGAGAATTGATTAGTTTGTTTTACACTGCACTCACTGAATTGATTTGAGAATTGAGTTTGTTTTACACTGCACTCACTGAATTGATTTGAGAATTGATTTTTTTTAAAAAGCCTGCATGTGCAAAAGGTTTTTTTTTGTTCAGAACAAAAAACGTGCCTTAGTTGTGTCCTGCAGTTGTCAAGTTTTTCCAAAAAAAGGCCTATTTTATTAGGCATCTCTTTTTGCTAATTGATGTTGATGTTGATCTTTTCTGGTAACATAGAACACAGAAGAAATAACATACAGAATAACTAATTGAGGTTCTTCAACGTACCCTGAGGTGCAGATGTGCTGGTGGGTACTGGTGCTGAAGACAGAGCAGGAAGGTTGGTGACCGCAGGAGTGAACGCTGAGGGCTTGATGAGTTCTGGTTGGAACACACAGAGAGCGTAACTTGTCAACAGCTGCAGAAGTAAAGAGACTTACCTAGCATTTTTTCATAAAATCATTTGGCTTAATTTAAGAAGAGACAAAATCATAATAGCTAAAGCTAGACAGCAGATATTGGGGTTACACACACAATGGAGCCTCAATAAACCCCAAATAGATCTGTTTTACTGACCACCAGGTGTTGCAAGGGGGGAAAGGGTGGTGACTGGAGGAGGAGATCTAGTGACCACAGTCCTGAAACATATTGCAGTGGATCTGACATCAAAGAGGTCACAGAGATAATGGACGCGTGTGAGGTCATTGTCAAATATTTGAAAAAGGCCAGTGCGACCACAACTCTACCATATGCCTTAGTTCAAGAATGTGAGACTCGCTGGAATAGTAAAATAGACATGCTGAAATCCGTGAGTAAGCAATATAAAGGAATTTACGAGTCACTTCAAAGCATGGGACTGTCTGAAAAAAGTAATATTACGTTTTTGGCACTCAATGAGTTAAAAACAAACAAATTTGTCTGCCAGTGCATTGTCAAGATGAACTGCTTCATAGCTCACACCCTTTCTGTGCCCTTTCCTTATATCTGTATCTATGCAGACTTTACTTAAGAGAATTATCCACGATTCAAAGCATTGTGACGTGAAACAAGGGGTTACTCAAAGGTAGGCTGAAAGTTTTAAAAAGTAAACAACTGCCATAAAACGGATCGAAAACGTGTTGTCAATTAAATGATAGGTCACACGTGTTGTCCCATTCCTGTTATTGGCGTTTTGAACCCTTAAACCTTCTGTTCCACCTTCTTTCTGTAATCCTCCTTAGCTTCCTTCAGCTTGAATTTGAGTTCCCCTTGCACGCGCCTCAGCTCTGCCATGTCCCCTCTCTGAGCATGCATCTTTTTTCCTGTTGAGAAGGGTCTTGACATTGCTGGTTATCCAAGGCTTGTTGTTGGGAAAGCAGCGTACAGTTCTGGTGGGAACAACAATGTCCATGCAGAAGTTCAGGTAGTCAGTTGTGCACTGTGTGACGACCTCCAAGTCCTCTCCATTCTGGAACACACTCCAGTCAGTACACTCGAAGCAGTCTCTCAGAGCCTCATCCACTTCGGGTGTCCACTTCCTGAAGGTGCGTGTGGGAACACTGAAGCCAGGCAGCTCAACGTTAGAAGTGGGGATATGGCTTGTTAGCCACGTCTCCGTAAAGCATAACAAACTACATTCCCTGTACAACTTCTGGTTTCTTACCAGGGCATCCAGTTCGTCAGTCTTATTAGCCAGTGAGTTCCGTTTCCCATCTGTCGATGGAACTGAGGGCTTGTATCTTCTTGAACTTCTTCTCCCGGCGCTTCGTCTTCACTTTTTACTCCCCGCTCTGCAACCCCAAAAGCACCACAGTTCCTCTGGAATGTTGTTGCGAACACAGCCAGCATTCCGTCATTAGTGCGATCAGCTGGTTCCTTGTGTACACAAGCTTGCCATTGCTGGGCGTTGTAATATGTCCGTATCCATAGGATAGAATAAAACACTCCTCAAAGTGTGTAATCCAAAAGTTCGAAGTAAAAAGTAAACAAAAAGTAGAACAAAGACGTAGAAACAATCACTAAGACACGGAGCTGCTGAGTAGGCTGCCACACCTGACGGCGCCGGAACCGGAGTTTTGTTGATGTTGTTGTAGTGGTGGTGGTGGTTACAGGCTTGGCAGTGGTGGTAGTGGTGGTGGTAGTGGTGGTGGTGGTTACAGGCGTGGCAGTGGTGGTAGTGGTGGTGGTAGTGGTGGTGGTGGTTACAGGCGTGGCAGTGGTTGTTGTCATAGTGGTGGTAGTGGTGGTGGCAGTTGTAGTTGTTGTTGTTGTTGGTGATGGTGTCACTAGTTGTGAAGATGATGAAGATGCAGGAATGCTTGCTGTAGAATCTCCTAGGTAATTCCAGAAATCAAGTTTAACTCATTTCAGTTGTGTCAGGCAGAGGGTCTACATTAGCCTGGCCCCACCCACCTAGATCTTCTTTCAGGGAGATGTAGTCTGGAACACCATAGTTCATAACCGTTTCCCTCAGACAAGAAACATGTCGGGCCAATCAGCAACGAGAGGGGGAGACAAAACCGAAACTAATTGTGATAAACAGAAGCAGCAAAGTCAAAGTCAAAAAGTCAAAGTCAGCTTTATTGTCAATTTCTTCACATGTTCCAGACATACAAAGAGATCGAAATTACGTTTCTCACTATCCCACGGTGAAGACTAGACATATTTTACCAATTTAGGTCCACAGACAAACATAACATTCAAGTAAACAAAAAAGTAAGTAAATAAGTAAATAAGAGGGCACATATAATAATGAAAAAATAAGAGCAGCAAAATTTGGTTGAAATTGTGCATAGACAGTCAATAAAATACTAGTGCAAAGTCAGGCCAATAAAAAGGCTTGGGTAGTTCTGTTTGACCCTAAGTAAGAAAGAAAGTGGCATAGTGGTGCAAGTTATGTAAGAGCAGCAGAAGTTTGTGTTTTCAGGACAACAACACCAAGTTGTAAAAGTACAAGTGTGCAAGTGTGCAAGTGGAGTAGTGCAGGCGGCCATTTTTGGTCCAATGTCCAGGATGTTATGTAGCTGAGGGTGGAGGGGGGGGGGAGAGGAGGGAGAGTTCAGCATCCTTACAGCTTGGTGTATGAAGCTGTTGGTGAGTCTGGTAGTGCTTGGGGGGCGCAGGCTTCTGTACCTCTTCCCAGAGGGCAGTAGATCAAACAGATTGTGAGCGGGGTGACTTGCATCACTCACAATTTTGGTGCGCCTAGCTTGGTGAGGTGGGTGGTGTAAATGTCCTTCAGGGAGGGGAGTGAAGCACCAATAATCCTTCCAGCTGTGTTCACTATGCTGCAGGGCTTTCCTGTTTTATTCAGTGCAGCTTCAGCCCCACAGCGATACAGCTGGAGAGGATGCTCTCAATGGTGCCTCGGTAGAATGTGGTCATGATGACTGGTGGAGCACTTGCTCGCCTGAGTTTTCATGGGAAGTACAGGCGCTGAGCTCTCTTCACCAGTGATGCAGTGTTGGTGGTCCAGGAGAGGTCTTCACTGATGTGCACCCCCAGGAATTTGGTGCTGCTCGCTTTCTCCACCACAGCACCGTCGATGGTCAGTGGCAGGTGTTGGGTGTGACCTCTCTGGAAGTCAACAACAATCTCTTTGGTCTTGCTGGCGTTCAGCAGGAGGTTGTTGTCCCTGCACCACGTCGTCAGATGGTGGACCTCTAACCTGTATTGAGTCTCGTTAAGCCCTTAGTGATGAGACCCACCAGAGTTGTGTCGTCAGCAAATTTCACTATGTGATTGTTGCTGTAGGTTGCAGTGTAGTCATGCGTCAGCAGGGTGAAGAGCAGCGGACTGAGCACGCAGCCTTGGGGGGCCCCTGTGCTCAGTGTGATGCTGCTTGAGGTATTGTTGCCAACACGTTACTACTTGGGGCCTCTGACAGAGGGAAGTCCAGTAGCCAGTTGCAGAGGTAGGTACTGAGTCCCAGTTTGTCAAGTTTACAGATGAGTTGTTGTGGTATTATGGTGTTGAATGCAGAACTGAAGTCTATAAACAGCAATCTCACATATGAGTCTCTTTTTTCCAGGTGGGTGAGGGCTGGGTGGAGGGCAGAGCAGATTGCATCCTCTGTAGACCCGCTTGGCTCGGGTATGCAAACTGGAAGGGGTCCAGGGTGGGGGGAGAATGGCTTTGATATGTGACATGACAAGCCGCTCAAAGCACTTCATGATGATGGGTGTCAGTGCCACAGGGCGGTAGTCATTGAAGCAGGATGGAGCAGTTTTCTTAGAGCACAGGTATGATGGTGGCAGCTTTGAAACATGATGGGGCGATGGCTTGCTTCAGGGAAGTGTTAAAGATGTCTGTGAAGACATCCTTAAAAGCTCCCCTGGCGCAGTCCTTCAGCGCACAACCTGGGATGTTGTCTGGACCTGTTGCCTTACGGGTGTTGATAGCAGCAAGTGTCCTCTTCACGCTGTCGGCAGAGAGGCACAGGGGCTGCTCATGTAGAGGGGGATGGGTCTTCTGTGGGCAGGTGCTGTTTTGTGCTTCAAAGCGAGCAAAGAAGCGGTTCAGGTTGTTGAGCAGAGGGATGTTGCTCTCACAGCTCTGTGGCGCGGGCTTGTAGTCCGTGAGGGCCTGAATGCCCTGCCATAGGCTTTGTGCGTTCCTGCTGTCTTTGAAGTGGGTGGTTATCTTGTGAGTGTATTCCTTTTTTGCTTCCTTGATGCCACGGGACAGGTTGGCTCTCGCTGTTTTCATGCCAGCTTCATCCCCAGCTCTGTAGGCTTTGTCTCTGGCCCTCTGCAGCCTGAGGACATCCCCTGTCAGCCATGGCTTCCAGTTAGCCCGAGCGATGATGTCTTTTGTGTGGGTCACATCATCGATGCACTTGGTGATGTAAGAGGTTGCAGTGTCTGTATACTCCTCTATGTCTGTCCGGTTGTTGTAAGTGGCTGCCTGCTTAAACATTTCCCAGTCTGTTGTGTCAAAGCAGTCTTGAAGAGCATCGGAGGCTCCCTCAGGCCACACTTTTACCTGCTTACGAACCGGTTTGTTCGCTTTTACCCTTTGTCTGTATGCGGGCATTAGCATAACAGTGATATGGTCTGAAAGTCCAATGTGGGGGAGGGGGGTGGCTTTGTATGCCCCTTTGTGTGTAGTGTAGACCAGGTCCAGGATGTTATCTCCTCTTGTTGGAAAATCAACATGCTGGTGTAGCTTTGGAAGTACAGTTTTGAGATCAGCATGGTTGAAATCTCCATTTAAGATGGTGAAACCGTCTGGGTGTGCCGTCTGTTGTTCACTGACAGCCTGGTACAGTTCACTAAGAGCCGCGTTCTTATCGCTGTTGTTGTTGGTAGGCGGGATGTATACTGCGACTAGCAGAATCGCAGTAATTTCCCTTGGCAGGTAAAAAGGACGGCACTTTATGATCATAAACTCTGCCAGTGGTGAGCAGTGTTTGCATACTACTACAGTGTCCCGCACCATTAGTCCACGGATGTAAACACAGATTCCTCCTCCTCGTGATTTACCTCCCTTTGCAATGGCCCTGTCTGCTCGATAGCATGCTAGCTGCTCCAGTTGTACAGCAGAGTCCGGAATGTTGTCATTTAACCAAGTCTCAGTGAAGACGAGCACACAGCAGTTACTTACTGTCCGGTTCGTTGATCTCAGCAGTCGTATGTGATCCATTTTGTTGTCCAGTGATCGTACATTTGCCAGGAGAATGGACGGTATGGCTGGGCGAGTTGGGGCTGGCCGCTAGCCTGGCCCGGACGCCTCAGCTTGCCCCCCTCTTCTGCTTCCCTCGCGACACCGCTTCCGACGCTTTCTTTCCGGGGGAGGAGTAGCAGGCGAGTCCGGTGTTGTTGCAGGCCGGAGTAGTTCCTTTAGCGTCTCTGTTGCAAAGTCCAGAACGCTGCAAAACTTGCTTTTGCAGATGTCAATTAAAAACTGCCTGCTGTACTTGTAGTACGACGTAGTAAGACGAGACGAACACGTAAAACTATCGGACAAACACTTTTTAAACGAACAAAACACCGTACGGTTGGGACAGAGAGAGGTCGCTGCGTGTGTACGCGCCGCCATCTTGGATCCACAACACCTGCAAACGTCAAAAAATGCTGGAACAGTTTGAGAGACAGGCTTGGTTTCCACAGAGCCAGCACTGGGTACAAAGATGGGGAGTTTGTTTTACACTGCACTCACTGAATTTATTTGACAAATTGATTAGTTTGTTTTACACTGGACTCACTAAATTGATTTGAGAATTGAGTTTGTTTTACACTGCACTCACTGAATTGATTTGAAAATTGAGTTTGTTTTACACTGCACTCACTGAATTGATTTGAGAATTGATTTTTTTTAAAAAGCCTGCATGTGCAAAAGGTTTTTTTTTGTTCAGAACAAAAAACGTGCCTTAGTTGTGTCCTGCAGTTGTCAAGTTTTTCCAAAAAAAGGCCTATTTTATTAGGCATCTCTTTTTGCTAATTGATGTTGATGTTGATCTTTTCTGGTAACATAGAACACAGAAGAAATAACATACAGAATAACTAATTGAGGTTCTTCAACGTACCCTGAGGTGCAGATGTGCTGGTGGGTACTGGTGCTGAAGACAGAGCAGGAAGGTTGGTGACCGCAGGAGTGAATGCTGAGGGCTTGATGAGTTCTGGTTGGAACACACAGAGAGCGTAACTTGTCAACAGCTGCAGAAGTAAAGAGACTTACCTAGCATTTTTTCATAAAATCATTTGGCTTAATTTAAGAAGAGACAAAATCATAATAGCTACACTCTAAAAAATGATTCATGAGGTTAGTAGATGAAACTTAAAATAAACAACATTTTCAACATAAAAAAATAACTTTGTTACATGTACATGTATAGGTGAGTTGACAACTTAATTTAAGGAGTTTGTCAAACTGAAAAAGAAAAAATCTGTCTCAACTTATTAACATATGGATTTTCAACACACAGTCTTTCTTCCACCTAACAATAGATAATTATTAAGTTAGTGAAACTTGTAGATCTCGTGATCAAACTTATAAAGCTGAGTAGCCTACTGGACTGAACGTCAGAACCTTCCAGACCACGCGGTCCACGCCTTAGCAGAAATGAGGGAACAGGATCATGCACATCCGAAATCAAAGGTACGTGCTAAGTAGGCTATCACATTTATTTTTGTTTTACAAGCATCAGCTATCAAAATACGGCACACAGTGCATATACATTGTTGTCACATGACAGTACATATTATTTTAACGTTACAATTTGCCTTTTTGCTAATGTGAACAGTTGAACAACACAAGATGGATTTTAGCTAGCTATCTAGCTGCCTTCCATGTTATCTACCTGAACCATTTGAAAAAAATATGACCTTTAGGTAGTTGGCGTCTTCCAAGTTACCTGCAGCCTGCTCTAATTTGGAGTTAGTAATGTAATTTTTAACTATCTGGTGTCTTCAAATTTTGTTATGTTTTGTTTCACCGTGGCGGCTGAATGACCGTGCATTTAACATTTTAACATTAACGTTAGTTCACGTGGTACGCAAGTTTCCACTGGGTGTATGGAGATGAAAAGGCAGTGTCGGAGAGAGGTGTAACAATTATTTTTATTTTTTTATCTGAAGCCTATGTTCTTTGATTTTTTTGTGCTTCATAATGTTCTCCAAGGTCATAGACCAGTTGCACATTTTGATTTCGTTATTTGTTATGTAGGGTGGCTATTAAACATGATGCCGTCCAGAATGCGCTACGTTTTATGTGGGGGGATGGACGGTGGGGGGTGCGCGAGCAGAGTCAGGTGTAGGTGGTGTAACGCGGGAAAACAAGTTTGGGAACCACTGGGTTAGGCCAGTTTTTTTTTTTACTGTGCATAAGTTTGAGGAATCAATCAGTCAATCCGTGTCTACAAAACACATTTTAGATTTTGTTCATCCTTCATTTGCTTGAGCCATCCATAGCAGTACATCAGGTTATTATTATTTTTTTATTTTTTATTTAACAATGTTAGATAACGGACATGTGTCATTGCTTTGTATGTCCACATGTTGCGTGTCCACCTCATTTTCTTTGAGCTTGCGGGGGTTTTTCTGTGTTAAATTTGAACAGTATGACACAATGATACAAAAAGGCAGCATTATGATGGCAAAATAAGTTATTAGGCTACTGTTTGCTGGGAAAGCTGTGGCAAGCATTAGAGCTCTGAATCGCCTATAAATTGAGTAATAGGCCTACTTTTTTTACTTTAAAAAAATGAATTGTATCTGTAAAATGTGCAAATTTGAAACACCAAGAAAGACTGATCTCTTAAAGGGAAACTTGGCAACTATTTCAACGTAATAAACCCGTTTAGAAATCATTTGATGGTTAAATGATCTGTTTCGGTGAAAATGGTGACTTTTCCCCTGCCCCTAGTGTCCCCAGTATGAAAACCAACCTTGCAACATTGAGACTACCGTCCAGGAAAGAGAAGTGAGATTCAAGAAACTCGCTTTTAAATCGCGTTTCTTACCTTTGTAATATCCACATTGTCAGCCAACTTATGCCAACCGTTTTGCTAGCTTGTAAACAAATCCATGTGCTTTATCGCTACCTTTTTCCACAGTTTGAAATAGCATAATGCACAATTTCTCCAGCAGAAGGGGAAATCCTGCCAAGTTTCCCTTTAAAGCATTATAGACTTAGACACGCCATGATGGAAAACATTTTTTGCCTTTCTCCTTGCCTTTATTGGGAGTGTTATTGCTCATTTAAAACATTAGGGCAGCCTACGAACACATCTGTCAAGAAATCACATTTAATGAGCTAAATCAATTGATTAGAGTTCCCATACAGATGCGCAGATAAAACACAACCAGTTCCACAACCAGTTCCATTGAGCTATGCCACAAGAAAAAAAAAGTGTGGGTGGGAATGCCCATGAAAATTGGGCTTTGCTTTGCCTCCTTCCTCTGATAGTTGGAGAAAGAATACCAGAGAGTGATCCAAAATGGCTGGTCCTTCTTAACCTAAAGGACATAGTTGAACTTGTTATTGCCTCTGTTCATACAGACTCAACTATGTTACCTTGACAGCAAGATTTCTGAGCATCGGGCACAGATTCCAGGCAGCTTTCCCACAGCAAACACTAATTCCGAGCATCATTTTCTAGAGCACTACCCACACTACCCACTTCTACAGGTTCCATGTATGTATCTGCTTGTTAGTTTGACAAAAAATGATTTTAAGTTAAGACTGAAGACTTGGTGTGTAGTTTGTTGATTTAAAAAAATATCAGTGTTGTGTGAAAGCCAGTTTCTTTCTGGATCAGTGTTTATGTTCTTTTTGATATTCAATGTTTAGAGGATTTGACTGGATGTAATCTGCTGTTACTCTAATTGAAGTGATATGGTTTCTCTTACAGATGCCCCAATGTCTCAATTAGCCAAACTCCCGTGATTATTCTTCAGGACCATGACATTCGCAAAACTGGACTTGCCTCATGGGAATCCCCTCGCGACTGTGGCTGAACTTGAATCAATTGTGAGAGAGACATTTGAGCTTAACGGAACTTCGCTTTGCATTATAAGGATGCAGGTTTTGGAGATGAATATTTTTCTCTTACCTCAACAAGTGAACTCAAGGACAAGGACACAATAAAGGTGATTCACGTTGTTGAACCTCCTACATATACTTTTGATGTTTACTGATCTGTACAGCACCATTGAAAATGAGACTTCCATCCATACCTCCGACCATCCTTCAGTGACCTCCATCAGTCCTAACAGCAGTTGCTCTACTGGATCGGCTGATACAGTAATCCTCCCATCACCTGAACACACGACGGTGGCGCTTCTCAGTGTTGGCCTACTGAGTTTTTCAATACCTCTCGTTTGCCTATGACACAGAACTTGTGCTAAGCGTCCAAGAAATGAAGCTTTCAAAAAAGAATGGAATTTAACTGGTATTAACCTCAATCCTCCCAGATATCCTTGAGAAAGTGGCTGAAACTGTCTTTCAGTATGGGGCCTACCCAACAAATGCACAATTGTCTGATGTTGCTTTAGCACTAGTTCAAAAGCATCCTTCCCTTAAAAGAGGGATCATATAATGGATGCTATGGATGGCTACAAAGACTAAAATATAAAATGGGAAATTATAGATCAAAACTGAGAGAGGCTAGGATGTCCTGGAAGTTGATGTGAACTCTATCGAAAGAAGAGAGCACGTGACCGAGCACCTGCAAAAGTATAAAAAAAGCCAGAAGGGCAGAGGTGAACTATTTACCCCTCACCCACAAGGAGAAACTGAAGGAAGCTTGGAAAATGAGAGACTGAACCTGTTTGATGAAGTAAAACAAGAGGGACAACCATCAGACCATCACGGAAAAGATGGCGAAGACTTTCTCCATTCAGAGGCAAGAAATCACAATGAAGCACCAGCAGTCAGTGACTTAATAGGCCGATGGCCTGTTCTTTTGATGCAGCTCAGGTAAAGCATTTTTTCATAAAATGGTTTGCAGGTTATGTGCTATATTGGGGTCAATGTTTTAATATTGTGCCTTTTATTTTGTGCCTTTATTTTACAGATAAATGAAGAATTCTCCGCATCTCTACCATTAACCTGGCCAAACTGGACCAGTATTCCCCAAAAATAATTGCCTTGGTGTCCCTCAGAAGGAGGGCTGCAAAATAAATATTCCAGCTTAATAAAGAACATGTTGCTAGAGGTATGAATGAACATAACAGTTAATTTCAAGTAGAAAACAACTTTTCTTATAGGTCATGGCAAGGCCTAAGTAGCTCCCGCCTATATAATTACTAAAACAGGAAACAAAACAAGTTAGATTCAAAAGCAGTCCTTAGATTAAAATGGCTCTTTAAAACATTTGTTGAAATACTAGCAATTGAATTGAGTTATAATAGGTTTCTTTTCTTTATCAATTTATTATTTCATTTTCCAGGGTATCACTAATTGCTATAGTCCAGTCATAAGTCATCCTTCAGCTATTCTCATTGAGAAGTGGTAATTATTAAAAGCCTGTCTTCAAAAATTCTTCTTAGGATGATTCTGTGGAAATGAGAAGTTTAGGTTGCTATTTGTGCCATCATTGTGTTCCTAAAAGAAAAAGAGGAAGACCTCTTCAAAGAGGTAGGTAAATCTGAGTAGTGTATAGTGTTGTGCATAAGTTAAAGCGTGGCTTTCCAAAATGTATCCTCACGGTGTTTTGTGAATGTCCCCTAGTCAAACTTTCTCGGTTTTCCTTTAAAACCATAATTACGTCCAGCAAGGACTTTTAAGCTTGTCTGTGTTGTCATTTTCGGGTCAAATGGCCTTTGAATGGGAGTCGTGGGCACTACTATTTTGATACATGATCATTTTTTCAACACATATTTTTTAAATAACAATTTTTTTACATTTTTAAAACATTTAAGAAGGCTCTACAAAACATGAAACTTTGATCAAAGTATCATCAGTGTCTCTACACACATGAACTTGAGCATTGAGAACATTGTTTGTGTACAAAAATTTACTAAAAGAAAGGTTTGAACAACTCACTTGGTTTTCTCTGCTCGCCACCATCTTGCCAGTCAATGAGTGAGTTTTCCCAGAACCTTTCTTTTTAGTAAACTATGTGTACACAAACAATGTTCTCAATGCTCATGTGTAGTTCATGTGTAGACACTGATGATACTTCGATCAAGTTTTTATGTTGTGTTGAGCCTTCTTAGCGTTTTAAAATAGCATTTTGACGCTCATCGTGTCAAAATAGTAGTGCCCCTACGATTCCCATTCAAATGGCCATTGGACCAAAACGTTAACACGGACAAGCTCAAAAGTGCCCGATCAGACATAATTTTGCTTTTAAACTAAAGTTTGACTCGGGTACATTCACAAAACACCCTGGGATGCATTTTGGCTTGTTGTATGCATTTGACAAGTTACGCTTTAAGACACCCATGCTGGGGTTATTTTTAAATGCCAGTTATTTCATGGATCCAGGATATTATGCATCCTGATAAAGTTCCTTATGGCCTTAAGAATTAAAATAGCTCATTATCACATACCCTTCACCATACCTAGAGATTGGCGGAGTACTTTTTATAAGATCATCTCTCAATGCGAATCAAACCAGCTATTATTTTCTAACTGAAATAAAACCATGCCAATCTCTGGGAAGGTGAAGGGTGGGGCTATTTTAATTCCAAAGGCCAAGGGAACTTTATCAGATGCATAGTCCCTGGATCCATGAAATAACTGGCCTTAAAAAATACAAATCTGCCTGCTTCTATGGGAATTTAAGATAGGCGGTTCCTTACTTATGCCCCCCCTGTATTTTTAAGGAATACTATTAAAAAAAAGCTTTTTTTTTTTTTTGGTCAACTTTAGCATGGGTGTCTTAATTTATTATGCACAGCTGTATATTTAAAAACACTGTACTATTTTACTCTGATATTAAATATGATTATTTAAAGGATAATTCGTGTGATATTCACCAAAAGTGTTTTAAAACATGATACCTAGTGTGAATGTCTCATGGCTCATCTCTGCTTGTCCCCTGCACTCCGAAATCTACAGAAGTTAGTTATGCTACCAACAGGTTTTCAAAGGGGTGCCTCGGGGCACCTACCATGCAAAATAAATCACTGTTTTTACACCATTTATGAGGCTCAAAGTAGCTCCACACTTCATTGGTAGACTTTCCTCAAGATTTAAACCTAGACATTGAGAACTTTAAAAAAGCACCCTGTAGTTTATTTACAAGATGATTTATACAGACAGTACCTTCAGGAAGTTTACCGCTTGCCGCCATCTTGAATTTAGTCACTAATTTAAATATTCTAGTAGAATGTGATGGATTCCAGTTGCTCCTGTAGCAGCAACTGAATTCATGCATTTCCACAGAATTATTTTTGAATCTGATCCCTATCATACCTGTTCATTTCAGACTATCGCCGCCACTTTATCATGACTAAATTCAAGATGGCTAACTGCAAACTTCCTGAAGGTACTGTCTGTCTAAATCGCCTTGTAAATAAACTACCAGTGCTTTTTCAAAGTTCTCAATGTCTCGCTTTAAATATCAGGCCCTCCGGAAGTCTACCAAAATGAAGTGTGGAGCTACTTTGAGCCTTGTAAATAGTGTAAAACAGTGATTTATTTGCATGGCTAGGCCAATGCCCAGGCACCCCCCTTTGAAAACCTGTTGGTAGCATCAGCTAACTAGGGCCAGATTTCAGAGTGCAGGGGACAAGCAGAGATGAGCTATGAGACATAATGCTCACACCTCTATCATGTTTCAACACAATTTAGGTCAATATCACACTGGAATTCTCCCTTAAAACACTTACTTTGCTTCTGATTAGATGATGGGGACATTACCAACGACCTGATGAAGATGTGCTTGCTAATGGGGCTGATCTACTCGCCTCAACCTAAGCTATCCAAGGCAGTTGAGGCATACTTTTGAGGTATTTCAAAAAGATATTCCTGAGCTGGATGGTCTGGAAAGCTAGCCCAAGGGGTAATGTCTCTAAAAAATAGGTTGCCAGCTAAAGATGTGAAGAATTAAGCTGCTGTTATTGAGTTCCTCAGAAAATGTATCAATGATATGGCAAGTTTTTGCTCATACAGAAGTCTTGCACTGTTGGCATGCAATTTGATATGTTTTAATCCAATTCTGTATTTTTTTTTTTGTATTATTATTTTATTTTTTTTTAAGAAAAGCAAAAAGGTACAAAGTAAAAGTTCCATTGCCTTTACAAGTTCCTTTTCCATACTGTAAGTTGAATGATCGGAAAGCTATAGCCCAAAGGTAATGTATCTAAAAAATGTTCCTCAGAAAATGGATAACAATGTTGTTGCTTATACAGAAGTCTTGCACTGTTGACATGCAATTTAATGTTTTATTAATCAAATCAAATTTTATTATTATAATTTTATTTTAAGAAAAGCAAACAGGTACAAAGTAAAATTTATATTGCCTTTACAAGTTCCTTTTTCATATATAATTCTTAAGTTGAAAGAAAACTTAAGTCCAAAGGTAATGTATCTGAAAAATGTTCCTCAGGAAATGTATCAAAGTTTTGTTGCCCATACACACATAAAATAACACTGCCTCTTGGAATTGAGTGTTCCAAATCTGATTTCTTTTATTATTTTATTTTAAGAAAAGCAACATTGTCTACAAAGGACAATGTGCAAAATGAGGTAATGTTTGTTTTTTTTTGATGCTTAGTCAGACTAAGAATGTTATTGCCATAAATGTTTTATCATTGGCTAATAATAAACAAATTAATTGGAATTGCTTTGTGTTTTTATTCAGACATACGTGAAATAAGTTATTAGAATATAAAATATAGAACATTTGCATGGATTTTTTAAGTATTTCATTCACGCTAGCTTTTGAGAATATTGTGACTTTATAGTTAGAAGAACTGAAATAGTTTTAGCACAATCAACCTAATTTTATTTGTCCTCTAAAAGCTTAATTAAGTTGAACCAACTTAATTATATTAATTTGATCACAATATAATTCAGTTGCTTGTGCTAAAACAAATTGAGTTGGTCTAACTATATAAGTCTCAAGCAATATTTACTCAAAACAGCCAGTTGAAATTACTTAAAAGATCCATGCAAATTGTTACCTTAATTTTTTTGTTGAGACAGTGTATTATTTTTAGAGTGTAAAGCTAGACAGCAGATATTGGGGTTACACACACAATGGAGCCTCAATAAACCCCAAATAGATCTGTTTTACTGACCACCAGGTGTTGCAAGGGGGGAAAGGGTGGTGACTGGAGGAGGAGATCTAGTGAACACAGTCCTGAAACATATTGCAGTGGATCTGACATCAAAGAGGTCACAGAGATAATGGACGCGTGTAAGGTCATTGTCAAATATTTGAAAAAGGCCAGTGCGACCACAACTCTACCATATGCCTTAGTTCAAGAATGTGAGACTCGCTGGAATAGTAAAATAGACATGCTGAAATCCGTGAGTAAGCAATATAAGGGAATTTACGAGTCACTTCAAAGCAGGGGACTGTCTGAGCGCATGGAAGGGGTTTATCAAAACACGCTCACGTCCGTGATAGATTTTTTGGAACCCTTCAAGAAAGCATCCGAGCAGTTGCAGGGAGAGAACTACCCCACATTGCATTGGTGATGCTGCCAACCAGTCTTTGGAGACCCAGAGTATATTGTTCTGCTCCGTAGGTGCGGATTTGCTCTACTCCATGAAAAGTTAATCATCACAGACACGCACAAAATCGCACAAAACGCACAACAGACACGCACAAAATCCACACAAAGTACCATGAGGCATAGGCGTACTGGTGCACACACACACTCACACAAACACACACAACGTACCATGAGACATAAACACTCACACACACAAACAAACACAACGTACCATGAGACATGCACACTCACACACACACACAACGTACCATGAGGTATAGACGTACTGGTGGGCTCTGGGGCTTTAGATGCACTAGGAGAGGGAACAGTGGAATTGACAGTGAACAGGACAAAGCCTGGTTGATTAGTGCTGATCTCAGAGTTGATCCAGCTCTCATAACGGGACACCCTGGTGTAGACTCCAGTAGGATTGGGTTGAGCACAACCTTCTAAAGAAACAATACCAGACTGGACCCACACAGAGTCCTGTTGGCTCACCAGTGGACCTCCTGAGTCTCCCTGAAAACACAAGTCAAACGTCCCCATGACAAGTCAGCATGAAAGTTTAAACACTTCTGTTTACTTAAAGGCACCCTTAACATGTTTGAGCACTTCTGTTTACTTAACTGAAAGGGAAAGAATGAATATCACATTATGAAAGCAAAATTATGAAATCAAAGACGGTTTAAATGAACATTATGGCCATCTGGATATCATGATCTATACCTTGGAGTTAGGAAACCTGTACCTGACTCTTTATTTATTAATTTATTTATATGTTGTTGTATCATAACTACTGAAATATGTCCAAGGCAAAGATGCATGCTTTTCTGCTTGTATTCAGTAATCAAACATGACAGGCAGACAGACAGACAAACATACAAACAAACAGACATTCAGACAGACACACACACACACAAACAGGAAGTTGTGTTATTGTTATTATAAATTAATTATTGTATTCTTACAGTACATTCTTTCCTTTGTTTACTCATTTCACTGGGTATCACACTCACGGTTCTATGACAATAAGATGAACATTTGTCTTACCTTACACGAGTCTTTGCCTCCTGCAAGTTTGCCAGCACAGATCATGTTGTCTGTGACATTGAATGGCACGGCTTCATACAAAGACTGGCAGTGGGTGTTCTCAATCACAGCCACCTCCACTTCCTTTAAAGTGCCAGGAGATGGAAGGGGTTCTGGGGGAGAAAAGGAGGCAGCACACTCAAGACTGGGAGAGAGAACGTCACCAACTACAACACATTCAACACTGAGAGGGAACGTTACATTAGACTACGACACATTCAACACTGAGAGGGAACGTTACATTAGACTACGACACATTCAACACTGATAGAGAACGCCACCAACTACAACACATTCAACACTGAGAGGAACGCTACATTAGACTAATGACACATTCAACACTGAGAGGGAACGTTACATTAGACTACGACACATTCAACACTGAGAGAGAACGTCACCAACTACAACACATTCAACACTGAGAGGGAACGTTACATTAGACTACGACACATTCAACACTGAGAGGGAACGTTACATTAGACTACGACACATTCAACACTGAGAGGGAACGTCACCAACTACAACACATTCAACACTGAGAGAGAACGTCACCAACTACAACACATTCAACACTGAGAGGGAACGTTACATTAGACTACAACACATTCAACACTGAGAGGGAACGCTACATTAGACTACAACACATTCAACACTGAGAGGGGAACGAACATTAGACTACAACACATTCAACACTGAGAGGGAACGTCACCAACTACAACACATTCAACACTGAGAGAGAACGTCACCAACTACAACACATTCAACACTGAGAGGGAACGTTACATTAGACTACAACACATTCAACACTGAGAGGGAACGTTACATTAGACTACAACACATTCAACACTGAGAGGGAACGTCACCAACTACAACACATTCAACACTGAGAGAGAATGTCACCAACTACAACACATTCAACACTGAGAGGGAACGTTACATTAGACTACAACACATTCAACACTGAGAGGGAACGTTACATTAGACTTCCAACATTCAACACTGAGAGGGACGTTACATTAGACTGACATTCAACACTGAGAGGGAACGCGTACATTATTCAACACTGAGAGGGAACGTTACATTAGACTACAACACATTCAACACTGAGAGGGAACGTTACATTAGACTACAACACATTCAACACTGAGAGGGAACGTTACATCACCTTAAAGAGATATCCCACCATTTGGGGAAATACTCGTTTTCCACCTCCCCTTGAGTTAAACAGTTGAGTTTTACCTTTCTCCAGTTCATGGACATGGACTGAAGCGACATGGAGCGACATGGACTACACAGCGTTTTTGATTTAATGCAAGGACACGTTGGATCGCAGCCATAGGCCTAGTTGGTCGCTTACTGGACACCACCATGCTTACCCATTTATAGATCTTAGCCATTTAGAGGCAAATTCTTTTCCAGCTTTGAATTATCAAAAGTGATTGCCAATTTGAACGCTTTAATGACATTACTAAATAGCCTAGGCTAATTACCACCATATTAGTTCTGATACAAAATAAAGTAAACTTCATAAATAGGCCTGCATCCATTGCAAACATATTTTAGTATTAGTCTTAAAATGTCCATAACATAAAATCATCGTTGAGCCACAACATTGTCAACATACTGTCGGCCTACCATAGTTTGACTTGTAATTGCGCCAAGCGCTGATTTCTAAAGACTGCTGCACAGTGGCGGCGACTAAGCGTCTTGAGAGCTCAAACAACGCTAAGAGAGAGCTTACGAATGGTCCAGACCAACCTTACTTAACGCAGTGACTTACAGAAGATATACTTAGCGTATGAACGTGTCGGGAATCGTGCCATAACGTTAAGAGAGAGGTAAAGGAATAGGTTAAGAACTACTTAGCGATAAGAACGTTTTGGGGAACCGGTCCCAAGAACAACCTCAACTCTTTCAGAGTGTAACCAGAGGGGGGCACTGTTTCACCATACCAAGAAATCCAAGAAAATATCCTGTAAACCATAGGTTCTCAAAGTGCGGCCCGGGGGCCAATGGCAGCCCGCGGAAACATTTCTGGCACGCACGATGGAATTGGCCCTGAATAAGGCCTATGCTGATAAGAAGTAAGGCACACTGAGACTGTTTGTTCAAAATAAGTTTGTACTTGAAATGGACTGCAACCAGAACAGTTATATCCCAAATTTGTTTGTTGAGTGTGGAGAACCCCAGGGATTGTGAAAGTTTTGCCAGGTTTAGCCTCAGTTATGAATTAAAATGTGTTTAATGCAATAAATATAAACTGTAGAGATGCAACCTGGTCATTAAAATCATTACAAATGGGGTTTAATGTTATACATATAAACTGTAGAGATGCAACCTGCTCATTAAAATGATACAAATGGGGTTTAATGCTATACATATAAACTGTAGAGATGCAACCTGCTCATTAAAATCATTACAAATGGGGTTTAATGCTATACATATAAACTGTAGAGATGCAACCTGCTCATTAAAATCATTGCAAATGGGGTTTAATGCTATACATATAAACTGTAGAGATGCAACCTGCTCATTAAAATCATTACAAATGGGAATTTTTCCAGGTTTTTTTTCTTATTTTTCTCCCCCCGCCCCGTTGGCGGCCCTCAGGTCAATGTTGGGTTCCTGAATTGGCCCTCGCCAATCAAAACTTTGAGAACGTCTGCTGTAAAGCATGTGACTAATGTGTGTGTGTGTGTGTGTGTGTGTGTGTGTGTGTGTGTGTGTGTGTGTCTGTCTGAATGTCTGTTTGTTTGTATGTTTGTCTGTCTGTCTGCCTGTCATGTTTGATTACTGAATACAAGCAGAAAAGCATGCATCTTTGCCTTGGACATATTTCAGTAGTTATGATACAACAACATATAAATAAATTAATAAATAAAGAGTCAGGTACAGGTTTCCTAACTCCAAGGTGTAGATCCAGGAGATGTGCAAGCAGTCTGCCAACAGCATTTCAGCAGTGGTCCAACAACATGAGTGTCTTAGGCGAGGATCACATTAGCCAGCAGCAAGCGGCAGCGGCAAACGTAACGCAACCCTCAGACCATAATAAGTTTCATCTCGTTCCTAAGCAACACAAACGGTTTGCCAATTGAATATGCTCGCGTTGCGGTTTGAAAGTTGAACCAAGTTCAACACTCAGCTTGTTCAACGCTAGCGTTACGCCAGCGTTGCCACCGTTCCGCTGCCGAACCATAGAGAACAATAGGAAACCTGCCGCTTGCCGCTGGCTAATGTGATCCCCACCTTAGCGTTACACTGATTACCATGAACATCAAACACTAGAGAAAATAGTATGATTTCCTACCAGAATCACGCATGTGACTTTACTGGCTGTTTGTCATTCTCATATGTTATTATTGCAGACAATCTCCCTCAGCCTCAGCTATATTTCAACAAACTTGCCTCATTCCTAAGTGTGGATCCAGGAGTGTGTGTGTGTGTGTGTGTGTGTTAGGGCTGGGATAAACGATTATTTTTTAAACGATTAATCTAGCGATTATTTTTTCGATGCATCGATTAATTTAACGATTCAATTTTTCAGTCCGATTCGATTTCGATTCGATTATCGATTATCTCCCCATTAATTGACTAATAGTAACTTATACATGTTGATTTACATATGTGAATGAAAAAAGCATGAATTCCTTAACATTGGAATATATGTTTATTGCTCTTAACATTCCAAAATAAAAGTCAAGTCAAGTCAAGTCGGCTTTTATTGTCAATTTCTTTACATGCACTGGTCATACAAAGAATTGAAATTTCGTTTCTTACTTTCCCATGCAGACATTGACATGCTTTAAATACAGACATAGACATACTATATACATAGCCATAGACAATAAGCATTAAATTAAAGTGCAAGACTGAAATATAGAACATGTATGTATCAAAATAGAAATATAGGACATATATATATAAAAAAATAGAGGTAGTTGTGTTGTATATTTATATAGTCTTAACAGTTACATGAAGTTTAAACTTGTGCTTGTGTGACCTGTATATTTACATTGATATGCAGTATGCAGTAAAAGACTATACAAGTGCAAAGTAATGCATTCTTAGTCAGAGGTAGAATTCAGCTCAGTTCAGTAGTGTATAGGTCTAATTGAGTGCCTTTCACTTTAAGACGACGTTCGTGAGGGAATTCTTGCAATTAACATTAACACAGTTTAAACGCTGCTGATGTGTAGATGCAATTCATAACGAAGTTCAAATAACGGTTCGTACTTCTCCTTGGGACAAACACTTTTGAGTTTTGGAAAACACTTTTCCATTTACATTGGGATTTTGCAAACATTCAGAGTCAATAAAATGAGCCCTACATGAGTAACGGAATTGACAAGCAGATGTAAGTAAGCCAAACACACTTTTTTAATTCGTCCCATCTGAATTTCGAGGGTGCTGATTTGCTGGTTGGATAGTATAAATAAGCTACCGGAGCAGCAGCGACGCGTTCCCCTACCATTCCACACTGAGTGCATCACTTGCTGTTTCATACTTCAGTAGAGAGGGCTTAGCTATATTTCCATAATGGTTATAGGCTGCTAGATGTAATATAGATTCTTGTTGCTGGTTAAAATAAAGACCTATTTTGTCGTTTGAATAAGGTTTGTTTTTAGCTAATGTGCATGTTAGCTTTCTAAGGTGATCTAGCCAGTTAGTTTGTTAACATTGGTCATTCCTTAACTGTGTTATAAGCAGGGTGGGAATTTTACACGGTGGCCCGCGTCGTTGCCCATAGTTGGCCGTGATGTCCCTTTGAAAATCGGAGGTTCACAGCCCACTGTGGCCTTGGTGCCCATTTCTTTCTATATTCTGCTTTGCATCCGACTAGCGATTTTTATTTAGCCTATGGCCTGATTAAGCTTAGCATTCACAACGCAAATTAATTTAGCCTATGTCTTTTACGCAGTGGAGAATGTCCTATACTCCGATAGTTTACTTTCACAAAGACATTACATGTATCACATCACACGAAAGAGCTTTTTCTCAGCTTTTAAAAGATGTTGGCCGCACTTTGTGGTAAACGATTTCGCGAGAAAAGTAACATTAATTTATCATATTACATTCTGCGCCCATCTCCCTACCCATTCATCTCGGTGAAATACGGTGAATATAATTTTTCCCGAACACATGACAAACCATATATTAGAAGAAACAGCAGACCTTACCGAATAAAAAGCTGTAAAGCATTCCCCTGTACAGTTAGCCATTCCAGAGTAATCCGGTTTTACATTTGCAGCAATGTCTAAATGCATGTCTCCAACTTTGGGCTTCAGGTTTCACAGTGTGTTTAAATTGTCCAATACATGATTTCATAACAGGCCACATAGAAGAGTTTGTCAAAGTAGCCTTAATGATGACAAAATGCTAAGCATGCATGTAGACTATTTGAGTTTCTTAAAGCTGAACTGTACTTTAATTGTTCAATACATGATTTCATAACAGGCCACATAGAAAATAAATGTTAAATATAGCCTAGATATCTGTAAATATTAAAATAAGGTCTATGATTAACAGTTCTATGTAATATGTCATGTTTGCTATTAGATACAGGTTTTAAGGTGAAAAGTAAGGCATTTGTAGGTGAAACTGAGCGGGAGGGGGGGGGGGATGGGGTGTATTCATTGTGCCCACCCCACATTTCTATTTGCCCCCCCAATCTGAGCAGCCTAGTTCCGGGCCTGGGCAGCGGGCTCGAGAGAGTGGCTGGGGCAAGGAAAGGCTGCGTGCGTGAAAAGCACAGCTCAATGATTTCGTGGCCCCCAGCCACAGATTAGTCAACGTATGGGAAACACTGAAGGTGTAAAATTAAAAATATTTAGCGCAACACATTATGCTTAACGAATCGACGCGCATATTTTGCGTCGACGTCATCGATGACGTCGACGCGTTGTCCCAGCCCTAGTGTGTGTGTGTGTGTGTGTGTGTGTGTGTGTGCGTGTGTGTGTGCGTGTGGTCTGACAATAATGTCCTTGTTGACCTGAGACAGTTGGCCTTACCTCCTTCAGCGATTTCTCCCCAGCCAGTGACCCAGCTGTCAACCCCGTTGAGGAAAACACTCCCACTGGCAGCCAGACACACAGGGCTGATGAAGTTGGTAAAGGTGACTGGGGCACTCAGACGAAGCAGAGCGATGTCGTTGTCACGGGTGACAGGGTGGAAACTGGGATGAGTGATGATCCGGCTCACCGTCCTTTTCACTTCGTTCGGGTTACTGCCCTCCTGGTTCTGCCGACCCAGATACACCTCGAGATCACTTGATGATACACTGACATGAAGGAGATGGAAAGAAAATATAACGTATCTCACGAACCCAAACACACCTCAGCATCAGGCTTCATTTGAGATATCACGTATCTCACGAACCCAAACACACCTCAGCATCAGGCTTCATTTGAGATATCACGTATCTCACGAACCCAAACACACCTCAGCATCAGGCTTCATTTGACATATCACGTATCTCCATTTGAGATATCGAACCCAAACACACCTCAGCATCAGGCTTCATTTGAGATATCACGATCTCACGAACCCAAACACACCTCGCATCAGGCTTCATTTGAGCATCACGTCATATCTTCACGAACCCAAACACACCTCAGCATCAGGCTTCATTTGAGCGATCAATGTGATCTCACGAACCCAAACACACCTCGGCATCAGGCTTCATTTGGCGATATCACGTATCTCCGCGAACCCAAACACACCTCGCATCAGGCTTCATTTGACGCATCACGTATCTCACGAACCCAAACACACCTCGGCATCAGGCTTCATTTGACGCATCACGTATCTCACGAACCCAAACACACCTCGGCATCAGGCTTCATTTGACGCATCACGTATCTCACGAACCCAAACACACCTCGGCATCAGGCTTCATTTGAGATATCACGTATCTCACGAACCCAAACACACCTCGGCATCAGGCTTCATTTGAGATATCACGTATCTCACGAACCCAAACACACCTCGGCATCAGGCTTCATTTGAGATATCACGTATCTCACGAACCCAAACACACCTCAGCATCAGGCTTCATTTGAGATATCACGTATCTCCACGAACCCAAACACACCTCATCATCAGGCTTCATTTGAGATATCCGCATATCTCACGAACCCCAAACACACCTCAGCATCAGGCTTCATTTGAGATATCCCACGTATCTCACGAACCCAAACACACCTCAGCATCAGGCTTCATTTGAGATATATCTCCACGAACCCAAACATCTCAGGCTTCATTTGAACCCCCAAACACACCTCAGCATCAGGCTTCATTTGAGATATCCGCGATCTCACGAACCCAAACACACCTCAGCATCAGGCTTCATTTGAGATATCCGTATCTCACGAACCCAAACACACCTCAGCATCAGGCTTCATTTGAGCCCAAACAGGCTTCATTTGAGATATCCCCAAACACACCTCAGCATCAGGCTTCATTTGACACGCCTCATCCCGTATCTTCATTTGGCGCGAACCCAAACACACCTCAGCATCAGGCTTCATTTGAGATATC